>NC_135227.1:10353618-10581118 GCF_052324685.1 Brachyhypopomus gauderio
GCAGATAATCCATCATACTTGCTGACTGAGGGGATTAACTTCCAGCATGATCCAATGCGCTAGAATACTGTAGATTGTCTGTTCTTCAGGAAGTAATAGCTATGAGGATTTTCTCTATGAGTCAATCCACTGCTGCAGAGCTCATGATTCCTCATGAGTCTGGATACCGTACACCATTTATTGCACTCTAGTCCTCCCTGGTTCTTTTCAATATTACTGGACTATTATTTGTGTCACATCCAGCTCGGGATCCTTGGCATGACTGTACAGATATACGATTTTATCACTTTATCAAGTTGGCACATTATGTGCCATAATGCAATTCAAACCACCTACCCACCTACCTGGCAGTATACATTTCCCTGTAACAAAGCCAAGACAGCATTAGCAGGCTAATTAGTTGGCCTCCCGTTGTGAACAGGCCAGACCCATTTCATCATGTTGTTGGTGGTTTGGCAGGCCGCACAATGGCGAGGGTGCTCTGTTAGCGGCCAGCGTGCAGCGCTGGGTGAGAGAGGTGTGTAATCATCTCATTCGGCAGCAGTGACCAGTAAATCTTCCTTCACAACCACAGACAGTGGAGGAGAGCGGAGGTGCGGGTCAGGGGCGCCAGTGTCCCAGCTCGGGCTCGTGCTCCGCTTTAGAGCTCCTCAGAGAAGCATCAGCGATTGACGATGCCCTCCTGCTAAAGTATGAATCTGAAATGCGCCGCTGTAAATTTCACTATGCTGTTAACAAGATCCTTCTGCTACAGTTGCAAATGGGCTTTGTGCGAGCGTGAACACCAGATTCACCACATATCTTGAAGTGCATCCACTATGAATAGAGCGTCATGCTATTTCTCTTATGGATTCAATCGATGACCTCCTTGACCAGTGGACCAGATGGTGCTAACCTTGACATGGCCTTCCTACAAGGAATGATTTGGGGAATGGCTTGAGCAGAATTTCAGAATGAACCTTTCCCATGGTGTTAGTGTTAGGAAGACACTAAAAACTGATACAGACTGTGGACAGATTTGCTGCTCTGCCAAAAGTTAGAATAACTAAATTTACCAAGTCAGCACATCCATGCAGCGTTTTCAAGCCTGTGAGAGTTTTGAGAGATTACACCTGAGAGCCTGAGAGCTCTCACCTGTGTCCCTGTCCTCACTGAAGACCACCTGACGCATCAGCATAGGTTTCTGTTCCGCTCTTTTCTCATTATTTGTGAAGGTATTTGCAGGTTGCATTGCATTCATTTGAGGGGATACCTGTCATAATCAATCAGACAGATCTAAAGCTGGGACGCCCTCTCTTCTTTTGTGGTGCTGATAACATCAGGGACATGTATGAGCTTTATAAGGTTATTCAGTGTTCACCTGCAAGTTTAGCTGCTGCAAGCTCCTTTGTTTCCTTCATATATATATATATATATATATATATATATATATATATATATATATATATATATATATATATATATATATATATATATATATATATATATATATATATATTTATACACACACACACACACACACACACACACACACACACACACACACACACACACACACACATAATCACAGTCTGTGAGGAAGCACAAAACCTCCAGAGGAGGATCCAATGTGTGTGTATGTGTGTGTTTGTGTGTGTGTATATATAGATTCAGCAGAGAGTCTTTGCTTTTGCTTTTTCAAGGTTGACGTTGGGTAGCTGAGAGTAGACCACTGACCTGATATCATGCAGGCCCTTTGACTGACAGAACACCAATAATCAGTCATGCCTCTACTGACCATAGTAGGACTAGGCCTGTGTTTGTGGCACAGAGGAATTAGAGAGGATAGAGGAGACTTTGGAATCCCACAATCCCCTGCAGTTCCAGGGAAACTTTGCATCCCTTTGGGTTTCACAAACCTGTCGAAGCATTATTGATCTTGGAATGCTAGATGTGCACCACAGGAGAACATGAAGAACATCGTTTGATCTGCCTCTCGTCCTCCTTACGGAGTTTAAGGGCGTAAAGATGGTTGAGAAAAATGTTAAGGGACACGAGCAGACTACGGTGGAAACACATTTACACAGTTAAGCCTCAAGAAGAAGTTTTGAATGTTTGGGTACTGAACCTCTTCCTGTTAGGCAGTTGTCATGATGTGTAATGATAAAATAGCTGCCTGAGAAAGCATAACGTGAGCTTTGCCAGGAACACCTAACGACATGTTACAGAGTGCAAAGAGAAGATGCTCTGATCACAGCCGTGCTGTCACGATAATAGCAGTAATTTGTGTGACAGATAGGAGCGTCTGTTTTGGGAAAACACCGTGGTTTCAAGGGAACTGTTTGACGTTCAGGGGTTGTGATGTACGAGGTCCATTTCATTCTGGTAAATCTCAATCCGTAGCAATTATGTGAGTGTAAACAAATGTTGCATATGTATGTGGGTTTAAATACATTTTGTACGCTCTCATAAGTGCAATATATTACTATAATATAGTAATATGTAGCATGCGTACATTTCAGAATCACATATTCAATTTCTATTTGATGTGCTCTTTTGTCTGTGCTTGAGTTATTCCTTTATATGCTCCTTCCAAACCCACCCACGGTAGTCTGGCTAGGAAATGATGCTGCAAATTGACTTTAGGATGGATCCACTCTGGTGTGGTCCAGTGTGTGTCCCATCTAATTTCAGCCTTGACCAGCCCTCAGACAGGTGTGCCAGACCTGCATGTCAATGACATTTATTCCCATTCCCTCACAACTCCAAATATGCCTGACTTTGCCATAATGGCTACAGCTAAGCACACAATGACCTGATATTGTGCTTTTTATGGAGGAACAGAAGATCCCATATTGCATCAGTGTGTCTTGGGCTTGAATTGTGGAGGTGATAAAATCAACGCATTATGAAGCTTATGCCTCGCACCCACCACAAATGTCACTCCTGTGCCCCCTGTTTCTGCTTTACGGTGCATTAGAGGTAAAATAGTGGTCCTCAGAAAGCCATTTGGCACCTAATTGAGCAATCCTATTACTTTCCACTCCCACCAGACAGAGACTTCAGAGGTGTGTGAGGAAGCGGGAGAACGATGGAAAAGAAACTAGGATAATTCTCACTGAATATATTTAGCGTTCGGCCCACGATTGCACAAGGACACACAAGTGAACCTCAGTCCTGGTCTTGTGTTTACTGGGCAGCCACGTAGAGTCTGTCAGGTTGTTATTCCAATCAGTTATTCCTGGATATATTAATTCAGATAAAATCCACTGTGTATTAATAAACCTCTGATCAAAGTGCTGATGTAGTTATCTTACCCACACAGCAGAGGTCCTGAACCTGGACTTGTGGCGATTAGCGGTAAATAAGTTAATTGACTCCCAAGTCATAATCTCTTTATTTCAGGGCCAAATTATTCATTCATATCCCCATTTGAAAAATATTGTCATTACAATTATGGGACATTTGTAATTTCTATCATTAAATGAGCCTTTACAGTTATCTGGAGGAAGCGTGTAGTCAGGGTGTTGAGGCGCTTTAGTGAGTCTGTTCAGAGGGGATGATGACACATTAGCATGCACCAATATGGCCGCCACAGCACACATCTGCTTCTTTTCACAGACATTTCAAGTGGAGTGTGCAGAGAATTCCAATTCACTGTTTAGTGTGTGTGTGTGTGTGTGTGTGTGTGTGTGTGTGTGTGTGTGTGTGTGTGTGTGTGTGTGTGTGTGTGTGTGTGTGTGTGATGGTTTGTTTGTGTAATGCTCACAGGAGAGTGACTATGAAATTATGGAATAGGTAAAATATTCAAATGTTACCTACATGGATTTGAAACCAAAGTGTAAATTGACAAGCCTAGTGTTGAATTCAGATTCAGAAAGCATTAACAGATTTGACATTTGTTTGTTAATACAATAATTAGATGGGGTTTTTTGCATATGTAGTACTGCATTAGGTGTAATATTGTTTCACTCTGACTGTATATGTGTCACTTTATTATGTATCATGGGAGTTCATTCTGCACTCTGATTTGCTTATGTGAATTAGAAGTTGGCCAAGGTATAACTCCTAATTAAAATATGCATGAAATACTCTGGATATGTCATACTTTCAACATTTTAATCCAATAAAAGCTTATGAACAATATTACATTAATTTCAGCCAAAGCATTTTGCAGTCAGCACAGTGCTAAGAGCTGAGCCACCTGCTACATGTCTCTAAAGTCACTGTGACATTTCCAGTATCCAGGGGACATCAAAGCCTGGGCCATAACCTCCCGAGACTGGAGTGAAAATGGTTAGCTATGAAAAATTAGCTATAAAATTATGGTGAGGGACAGCCATTAGTATGTTGGCCTTAATTAAAAATGTTCGCTTTTGATCTTTCATTATGATATCGGTAGGGTTTTGCACCTTGGTAATGTGACTTGTGTTAGTTGCTGGCTTATGCTACATTATTTTAATGACAAACTTTGCTAAATAATAGACTGCCCAGGTATTCAACAGCATGTCTCTTCACAGCACTACTGATTAACCAATAAAAGCCAAACAGTAGGCCCCGCCCCATTCTTCAATTGACGTGGCAAAGGAAATGTAAAATAATGGGCTGCCTACTGAGCCATAGTCCACAAAAGAGCAGGGCTTTCTCCACACCACTGGGACACCACGATAGTTTTCACCAAGTGGAAAACCCAATTTCCTTTGCGCTCCATTGGCTCTGGGTGCACTCAGGGACCACATCACTCAAACCATTTGCTTGCTGGGAATAATTGTGCTAGGACAAGACACAATGTTTATTCATGCAGTCATGCAGCTTTGGCCTTTCACCTGCTGGTATCTGTTGAATATGAAAATATGTTCAACCTCTGAGCCTCCCTGCTGCTACCTCACAACCCCCATCACCCCCACCCCACCACACACACACACACACACACACACACACACACACACACACACACACACACACACACACACACACACACACACACACCTTTTAGAGATTAGCATCTTGTCTGGTTCTTTAGGTCTGCATTGGTGATGTGGAAAACGTTCTTTTTGAAGTCACTGTGGTATGACTATGGTATTTTGTGGGATTTCCCCATGCCAGCACTGAAAAGCCCATTTTTCTCTGAGGCCCAGAAAGAAAACACACACCTGATCAATCACAATTACATGATATCATATGCACTTGCTTCTCTCCAAGAGAAAGAGAGTGAGAGAGAGAGAGAGAGGTGGCAAGAGAGGTGGGTGGAGGGGAAGAGGGAGAGGAAGAGGAAAAAGTATTTGTAATTACAAGCCAAAAAAAGTGAGTCTTCACTATAGATGCTAGGAAAGAGCACTGGGCAAATGATGTATTGATGGACAGATGATGATGTGTTCTTTTCTGGACCTGGTGTGTTCTTTTCTGATCTTGGTGTGTTCTTTGCTGGCCATAGTGTGTTCTTAGCTCGCCCTGTTATGTTTTTACTGGCCCTGGTATGATCTTCATTGGCCCTGGTGTGTTCTTCGCTGGCCCTGGTGTGTTTTTGCTGCCCCTGGTGTGTTCTTCACTGGCCCTGGAGTTTTTTTTGCTGACCCTGGTGTGTTTTTTGCTGGCCCTGGAGGGTTTTTTGCTGGCCCTGGTGTGTTTTGTGCTGGCCATAGTGTGTTTTGTACTGGCCCTGGTGTGTTCTTCGCTGGCCCTGGTGTGTTTTGTGCTGGCCCTGGTGTGTTCTTCGCTGGCCCTGGAGTGTTTTGTGCTGGACCTGGTGTGTTTTGTGCTGGACCTGGAGTGTTTTGTGCTGGCCCTGGTGTGTTTTGTGCTGGACCTGGAGTGTTTTGTGCTGGCTGGGTTCCCAGTGGCCTCAGTGCACGGGCTTGACACTCCTCTGAGACCAGCTGCTGAGGAGAGGGCTGAGCAGGAACAGCTGTCACCAGTGCAGAATGGGCAGGTGGCACTGGGTATCAGGGCCAGGCACTGTGACTTCACCTGGCACTCACTGCTGTGTCCAGGTCTAGGGCAATCACCTTGTGTCAAAGTTAAAGCTGTTGGCTCCCCAGAGACTCAACTGACCCCTAGAAAGGCTAAATCCAAAGTGACCTAAAACTAACTCACTCCAACTGACCTAAACAATTTACCAATGCACTTCAATTAGTTATCTGCATAAATGTTTTGTTTGAAATATTTGAAAAATGTTTAAGCTACAGGTACGAAGACTTGATGTACTTATGTATCTGCACATATCAGATCTTCACAACTCTTGTTTATTGCTTCCACTGGCAGCATCCATTGTAAACATATAGTGAGTTTATCTCAGTGGGTTTGTCTCAGTGGTGTTACTTCTGTGGGTTTAGCTCAGTGGGGTTACTTCAGGGAGCTGACCACAGTGGGTTTAGCTCAGTGAGTTTGCCTCAGCTGGATTACCACAGTGGGTTTGTAGTAGTGGAGTTTCTTGAGTGGAAACTGGACTGTAGTAAATTCTAGTCAGTGTCAGTCCAAGGGTCTGCATGTTGTCTGTATTTACGTGCTTGTCTGACGCACTTAGCCCAGCACATCGGGTTATCACCGAGCCCTTCACAGGCCGACTCAGGCAAGTGGTAAAATGTGCTAACACCTGACACTGAGAGCTACTGCACAGCTGCTCTGGGTGCTCACAGAGAGCCAGACGGGGCCTTGAAGAGGAGAGGAAGCGTCTGGCTTCAGCCTGCAGCGAGGACCAGGATGGAGAGGCAAGAACAGCATACCAAGTAGCTACGTGTTTACAGTCAACTGAAAACCGCAGAACAAAGGGTGAATATCAAAGCATGGAGAGACATGGAGGTGAAATCTGATTGGATATTGAGACAGTGTAAAAGATAAAGCAAAGAGAGAATTATACAGACCAGGATAGGGAGGGCTGTCCTGTTAGATCTCCAAGCATTAACTACTTCTGACGGAAACTGTGCTGTACCTGCTACAATGACCACTTGATCTTCCAGCAGACAATGCTGACATCTCCATAGTGGGACTGTGCATACATCTTGCAAGACTCATAGATACAGTGTAAGCAGGCATCAGATTAAACTGATTTAATGTCTACCAATCTAAATGAGGCAGCCAGATTATACCTCACCTGGTGTTTGGCTGAAATGACTTTTCTAACATTGCATTTCACCTCAGATGCAGCCTCGTAATAACGCAAAAGAAAATATCTTTCTGTGGTTCACTGTAAATGCAGTCCTAGACTGTCTGAGGTTTTTCTAAATGAAACGTTAAGAGGATTTGAGGTTGTTTGTAAGCCAAAGAGCCAAGCAGGGGGAGATGGTCAGGTAGGAACAGTCACTACACTGGCATCAGCACTAATATGTCTACATCCAAAACTCCTTCAGCTCTTGCCACAATTGCGTTTTGTGTTTGTGTTTTTCGAGTGTTCAGCATGCAGTGTGCTGTACATGTCTGTCATAGTAATCACACATACATGAAGGTTTCTTCCTACTCCCCACCATCTAGGGAGTTTTTCCTTGCCACTGTCGCCTTTGGCTTGATCATTAGGGATTTGGACCCATACTATTGTTAACCTTGTAAATCCTGTAAAGCGCTTTGTGACAACATGTGTTGTGAAAAGTGCTATACAAATATATTTGTATATTCACAACTATCCAGGTTATTTATAGGTTTTTAAAGTCAAAGTCAAAGTTTATATATATATTTATATAATTTATTTATATAGTGCTTTTCACAACACATGTACAACACATTTTTAGTACATATACACCATACATTTAACAGTATTTCTGTATTTTCAGATCTGCAGCACATGCTGTATATACTGTAATACATATACTGTAACAAAAGGGAAAAAAGACTTCTGGGGTGGTGTCCACCTCTGACATGCACCCCCATCAATGTCACCACTAGCTTCCTCCATCGTTGGTGAAGGGATATGGTGGGGTTGGCGACCCCCATGCCAAAAACAAAAAGTTCACTAAGATTGAGGAATGGAGAGTATGGTGAAGAGTGAAGAGTATGGTGAAGGTGAAGAGTATGGTGAATGGTGGAGAGTATGGTGAAGGTGGAGAGTATGGTGAAGGTGAAGAGTATGGTGAAGAGTGAAGAGTATGGTGAAGAGTGAAGAGTATGGTGAAGGTGAAGAGTATGGTGAATGGTGGAGAGTATGGTGAAGGTGAAGAGTATGGTGAAGGTGAAGAGTATGGTGAAGGTGGAGAGTATGGTGAAGGTGACAAATCGTGTTTAGTGAATCAGTTTTGTACTTGAGTAGCCTGGTGGAAAAAACAACAGATCAGGAATGATCTGCTTCATCGCCCCAGTGATGGAGAATGAGTGTGTTATGCTATGTGTTGAGGAAGGTGATGATGTGGGCAGTGTTGTAGGGACCAAGTGTCATGATGATGAACACCACAGTTCTGGAAAATGGCTGCACACATTATGATGTTGCCACCATGCTGCCCAGGGACTCTGGACTCAATGGCATGGTGTCCTATGATGTTCACTACAATACTGTATGACAGTATGAAATAGGCATAAAGTAGTCAATACTGTGTGGCACAGAGCACTGGAATAAACGTTTCAGTGAGTGGGTAGCGTACTTGCACATATTCATAGCGCAGTTGTTTCACACTGTCACTGGTCCAGTGTGGATAAGCTCAGTGAATGAATGTTGCTGAAGGTGTCATGATGTGCTCTTGAAGTTGTTGTAACAGTGTGCTATTGCTAGTTCTGTTGAAGATGTTCTCTTTCTGTTCTGGGATGGATAGCATTTTTCCCCAGCAAGGGTTAGTCTAGCAGTTCTTCAAAAACAGGATATGAAGATTTTACTGTATCGGCATGACATCAAACTTTACAGTAAGTTACTGTAACTGAAATGGTACTACACTACAGTAGTACAGTGGTACACACAGTTCAGTTCTGTGAGTTCAGTGGCACAGAAGATAGGTCTACTTAACTACTCACATTTGGAGGTGTCCGGATGATGCTACTATGTAGCGCCACAGGTTAGGCTGCATCCTTTGCCTCCAGAAAACTCAACACATGGTTGTCTACATGGACACCCAAAGTGGCTCTGATCTCATTCGTTATGGTTCTCCTCCTCTTCCTCATTCTCATCCCCTTCTTTACCAACTCTGTGCAAACCAAGATATGCAACTTGTGACCTCTTTATAGGGCCAGGTTGTGATTACTAAATATTTGTTAAAATCAGCTAGAAGTGCTTTTACCTGTGTGGACCAGGTTTGGATAATTGGTACATGGGTGTGGGCGTTGCATGGCAGCGTTTTCCAAAAGAAACACATTGTTTTCAGTTTGGAATATTCAATGTCTAATGTGGGAAACTGTTTAATGTTTTGCAAAAAGTGTGTTTTAGAATTGCTAAATGCGTGTAAGGCAGAGTGTGCTTAAGGTTTAGTGCACCAGGTCAATCAATTGGCTACATGACAGTTGTTTCCAAAATTTTGTGACTTAGCAACTGCAAACTATAATCTATCCATCATACATTCATCCACCCATTCACCCATCCATTGGTATGCCCAACAGCAAATGACATTTTCATTAGCAGAGAAATAAGCATCACTGATGATGATAAATGATCTCTCTTTAATTTAATATCTATCAACACGTAGTTTTCATGCTTCATCCAGCAGTGTGTGTGTGTGTGTGTGTGTGTGTGTGTGTGCATGCACTCATGTGTCTGTGTCCTTATGTGTGTCTTTAAGTGTGTGTGGGTGTGTGTGTGTGTGTGTGTGTGCATGTGTGTCCATGTCCTTGTATGTCTCCATGTGTGTGTTTGTGTGTGTGTGTGTGTGTGTGTGTGTGTGTGTGTGTGTGTGTGTGTGTGTGTGTGTGTGTGTGTGTGTGTGTGTGTGTGTGTGTGTGCATGTATCAGTTCCTGGCACCTGTGCTGGATGTATTCCAGTGCTAATCGCATCCTCAGGAGTGCAGCTGACGGGCAGGCGTCTGCCGTGCAGCCTAGACTCACTCCTGCTGGGTCATTAGCACGGAGCCCAGTTCCCCTTGATAAGGAGCGGGGAATTCCCCCAGCACACGCTCCTGCAGCCTCGGGCAGGTAAATGAGTAGTGCATACCCAGCATACCCATAATGCATAGCCAGGCCGTCAGAGCGTCCAGCCTGTGTGCTGTTTGTGTGAGCTTGAATGGCTGTGGCTTGTACGTGCCTGCCCATGTGTGTCAGAGTGTCAGGGTGTGTGTACAGCATTTATGTGTGGGGCTTGTGTCAGTGGTTGTGTGCACCTGCATGCTTTGGAATTTTCTCCAGCTCATTCCAGATGGGAATACGGTCTGCAAATTGCTACACAAATAATGTTTCAGGGAGTTTTCAGTCACACTGTGCTCACACAGTTATATTACATTGGTTGGATCACATACTGGCACATGATGTGATGATCTAGATCTACACTGCACTAAAATGTTCATACTGTATATAGGCTACTGACTGTCAAATGTCTTCTGCGACTTTGTCATATGTCTTTTGTTATTGTCTGTCCATGCACACAACAGTAAATAGTCCAGTGTGTCAGGGTGTATGGCATGTTAAATTTACACTCACCATGACAAATTCCTAATGTATAACATGCATGGTAAATAAAACAGATTCTGATTACAAGCCTATTCAAAGCTATGCTGCTATAGAAGACTAAACGAATCTGCTCTAAACCATGGAAAGTTGTGCTTTACACATGCTGCCTGTCTCCTAGGGGGATTTACAAAGAATCTTGCCGCTTTCATGAAATTACTCACTTAAAATCATTTCTTATTAATCTCAATCAAGGCTCTAAATGCAAACATGTTACTTTACCAAGATTGATAAGTATGTTCTTGGATTTTATTGATTAATTAAGCAATTGATCATCACTTACAGCAGTCCATCCATCCATGGTCTGTAATTTAGCTGTCTAAATCATCCACCTTTTCATCTATCATATACCTAATGAATCAGTCAATGTAGTGTATCCCCCCACACACATGCATACACACACGTATACACACCTACACACACACACACACACGTGCACCATACAACACAGCATGGACATCCTACACGGAAGTTTCAGACTCCACCCACTCACCCTCCACCAAACTTAGGCTCCACTCTCACCCTCCACCCAACCTAGGCTCCACCTACTCACCCTCCACACAACCTAGGCTACACCCACTCATTCTCCACCCAACCTAGGCTCCACCCACTCACCCTTCACCCAAACTAGGCTCCACCCACTCACCCTCCACCCAACCTAGGCTCCACCCACTCACCCTCCACACAACCTAGGCTACACCCATGCACCCTCCACCCAATCTAGGCTCCACCCACTCACCCTCCATCTAGTTGGATAAAATCAGACTGTTGGATAAAATTCAACTGTAATTTCTTAATTTAAATGGAGGAGATGGAGGAGAATCTTCTAAGGGTTAATGACAGCTTTTGGCTATGTCCACAGTAAATATGTTGCATTACTAAAATGGGATTTATGGTTTAGACAGCAGTAATGATGACATTTCTAACAACATTTCTTAATTCATCTATCACACACACACACACACACACACACACACACACACACACATACACGAGAGGCAATTTAAATCACTATGACACTCAAAGAGGAGGTGAATAATGTTGCATAATTATACTTCTTCAAAGGTAAAGCTAAACTGGAAGAACACTGTAATTATCATTAATTCTGATGGTGTCATAGCGGTATGTGCAGTTGAGTCACTGGTGTTGGCAAAGCCATTTCTGTGCTGAAACAGATGACTGAAAGCTCTACTGCAGCCGATTCTGTTATAACCAGCATTCAGTATTCAGTATTCAGTGTAGCCAGTATTCTGGAGACCACACAGTAGATAAAGGTAACTGCAACTGTCAGAGTCTTGCTGCAATGATTTTCTATTTTCATTATTCTTAACAGCAGGTGCAGTTGTCCAGATTTCCACCCCGAGTCCACTGTATGCACTTAAGACCATGGCTGTCATGCTCTAATGTTCAGACTCTAAGTGTTCACCTGGAGGGTCGTGTCAGTGTTTAGACACTAACACTGTCACATTCGGTACCTTATTACATGGAACTGGCATGCATTTCCATGTGAACAATATGTAGGTATGAGACAGGAGCATGAAGATGATGAAATTTTGCAAAGATCCCATTCAGAATTATTTTCCCCATCCAGATTAGAATACTAATACCTTGAAAGACACTCAGACTATTTGACAGATGGGATTTTGTGGATTCCTTTCCGAAGATGAACTCTTAACTATTGAGTGTATGGTTTATGTGTTAAATTGAATTAACATTGAAAACATCCAGTACTATCAGCCATCATGCAGTACCTAGGCACAGATGGGTTTTCGTGTCAAGTTCATCTAAGATGAATGTCTCCCCCTTGTGGTCATCAGTCCCCCCCCAAAAAAACATCCATGCGCTTCATGACTACAAGAAGAAAATTCATACATATTTGTATGTCATTTAGTATAAAACAGTATACATGTCTAACTTTAAATGTGTATAATTTAAGGAAATACATGTTTGTGTATATTTCTCCTCCTTGTGTCCATGTACCTCCCCTCTCTCACACGCCCCTTTCAGCCACCACTGTTCTGTGTCTAATGAATAACATTCATCACAGTCATAAGCACGTTGATCCCGGTTAACACACAGTGCCACGCTCACATTTCTCCTCCTTTTCTGAGCAGTGAATTAAAGCTGCTGTCGGTGTGTGAGGTTAAAAGGACGCGTGGACTGGAGTCACTGCAACTGAACCCCAGCAGCTCTGATACACTTTGGTTTTCATCAGCCATCAACAGACCACACTTAGATTCTGCTTCACCTCAGCACTGGCCTCTGGGTTTACTGTAGTGATGATGCCCAAATAAAATAAGTATGTAGGCAAATAACCTCACGTTCACCTTAAATTTGCAATTCGAGGTATTTAGCTACAGTTTTGTGTGTCGAACATACCCACATTTAAACCACGTGGTCATAAATCCAGACGTTACTGTGAGACACGTGGAGCTTTATGGAAGCGTTTCCACAGCAGATCCTGCAGAACTAACTGCCAACAGCAGGCACTTCCATAAAAGGACGTGATGGAGGGCTGTGTGTGCACCACCTCCCACACCACGCTCCTGAGGCACAGAGCACTGATCTCCTCCAGCTCCCCAGACACCTCCTCATTCTCCTCAGTGCTAATGAGTCATGTACTACAGCAGCTAATGTGGTATTGATGAGTCTTAGAGGGTGGACACATCCAAATGACTCATTCAGAGACCGAATGAGAGAAAGCATGGAGTCAGAGAGAGAGAGAGAGAGAGAGAGAGAGAGAGAGAGAGAGAGAGAGAGAGAGAGAGAGAGAGATGCAGGCAAAAGGTGAAGAGCAGCATGTCTGTGATGTTTGAGATGAATGTTTTGATATGTAAAGATCCTATAAGCTCCAATGAGGGCTCCTCTGCGCTTTTGAGATGAGGCCTTGGATATCAGCTTCCCACAAAAGGGAAAGGTAACTCTAAAAAGATCTGATAATAATGATTTATTTCTGTCGCTGTTGCTGCTGGTATATTGGAGAGGAGCCCATACCCATTTTGACCGGAATAAACATCTCTGCTTGTTTTCCTGTCCAGCCTCTCTCATTTTTCATTGAGTTCTTCTTGCTGTGGGTGGGGCAGTGTGCAATCGATGCAGACATATCTGGCCATCTCAGCACACAGCAGGAGGACAATTCAGCAAACATACATTTTTAATCAAGAAGAATTTCTATTCCAATCGCTGACCTTCAGCCCTGAAAATTCCCCTCAATAATTCATTATTTTTCTCAGTTTCACCCCCGGTTTGCACACACTGTCTGGTTCAGAGGGGGAGGTGTGGACTGTGTTCTTAGTGTATTTCACAGACTTTGGTTGGGGTGTCTGTTGCATATTTTCCAGAAAATATTGTTGATTTCATTTACCTATGTCCTGGGACCTAGAGTATAATCTACCTGCTTCCATCAAGATGGAGATGCAGTTGAAGTTGAAACGAGTAAAAGGGCATTACTGCTGGAGAGCTCTTTAAGGAATTTTCAGTATAATACAATTTATGAAACATTTTCTACCTTTCTGTAGAAACCACTTCACCATTTATTTTAATCTTCTAGTACACATGCGCTGGTGAGTCACCAAAATGCCAGGCGGTATGGGGCCGCTGTATCTGAATGTGTGTCTTGTATTGAATTTCACAGCTGAATGAGTTTTAACCCAGGGCAAGTAAAAGAACTCACTTACAGTGAGTATGTGTGTGTGTGTGTGTGTGTGTGTGTGTGTGTGTGTGTGTGTGTGTGTGTGTGTGTGTGTGTGTGTGTGTGTGTGTGTGTTTTGCTAATCTACTGAGTCTGTGTGAGATTGTTCCCCAGTACAGTGAGCACAGAAACACACTCTCAAATCCAAATCATTAAATGAGAAATAAGGACATTTTTTCCATGTGTGCATACCATAAGCATAATCCTTTGTGCATTTCTATTTGTAAGGTTTGGGTTACTCATATGCTTATTCATCTGTGTAATAAACAATTTGATGTCCATGAGCTGCAGCACTGTTCCGTTGTGGTGCATGTGTTTAACCTTATTACCTTTACATATTAATATTCTGAGTAGATTCTGAATCATACATGCATTCTGGAGGGAAAAAAGCAATGGGGGACTGTGACATATGACAAACATCAGATATGATGTAGTGATTTTCCCACAGGAGAGAGAGAGAGCAGGAGAGACCAGTGCAGAATCCAGCACACGTTCACCTGTGGCTCCCAGGAGGAATGAGGAAGTGCAGGTTTCACTGCTGGGCTGGACACAGTACTGCCCCGCCCCCACCCCTGGCTCCGCCCTCTCCATCGCTCAGGGTGGATACGATAAAGAGGCCATTTTACCACCTGGGAGCTTTTCTGGATGCTGCATTTCAGGCCCATACATTTTGTTAAGCATCCTAAAAAGAAATAGTGGAAGCAGAAAGAGTGGTAGAGCAGGTAGAGCAGGTAGAGCAGGTAGAGCAGGTAGAGCAGTGATCCTGTGATCCTGCAGAAATGAAAACAGCCATTTATTTACTCAAAAGAAGATGCTTCAGAATATTTCACATAGACAAATTCATCTATTCCACAAAACACCATCATCAGTATGTCTTTAGTGCAATATTTATTCATGCCATGTGTTCCATATGAACTGGCTTTTCTCCTTTACGTATTAGCAGTGCATGTGTAGAGCGTTCCTATTTTTTCATAGGAACTCACAAAAATGTAATTTAACCAACCTGCTTTGTCAGATGAATTAATTGCATGATTCAGAAGCAACTTTAATTTGAAATGTGACACTATCACAAGGGTATTCATTGGTTTACCAATTATGCTCACAAACGTACACTATCCACCTGTTAAAAATATCTCTAATAGTTACTACTGAAGGGTTTGGATTAGCTTACCATGCACAATTTGATTTGACAATTTGTATTTTGCTATTTTATTTTTAGTTATAATTAATAAATTAATCCAGTTGCAGCCTTCAGTTAGAACATCTTTAACATACACTCACTGCTTAGACAGCCCATCTTAACACCCTAGTGAATATGCAAGATCTAATTTCCTTGGAGCATTAAAATAGTAAGAAACATATGATTATCTGGCATAATCCTTGCTAAATAAAGCATGTGCACGGGTCTTCAGCAAATGCAAATTCATACAGAATTCAGATTCAGTACACACATTACTATGCATTACACCTGGGAAATAGTTGAGCCATAATGATTTTTGTATGAGGAAAAGCTGTGCATACTATAGAAGAAGAAAAGCTCTTAAAATAATGACTGTACATGGGACCCAAACATACCGTATGCTCTGTAACATCTGCCTGTGAATTCTGAATAACTCAATTCTGAATAACTCTAATAGCTGTTTGAGTATAGCTGATTTCTTATGTAGCAATAAACAATCACTTCTGATGTAAAGCTCAGAGAGAAATATTTTACCTGGTAAATCATATTCATTCATGTAGTCAAGAAATGCTTTCTTTTATTCATTAAGATGGCCTCATCTGAGTAAATAAGAGCCCTTACCTGAAGGAATGGGCGCAGATGGAAATTCTGAAGTGAGGGGGACCAAGCTGTACAATATATACGTTTATGCTTGTAGATGCTAGATTTCGGATGGGGTCAATATAAATCTGGAGGGGACATGTCCCCCCCGTCCCCAGTGCCATCTGCACCCCTGCCTGAAGGTGCAGGTGTTATAGAGCATGTGTGAACCTTTACCTGTGCAGGTGTGATAGAGCATTTGTGAACCCTTACCTGTGCAGGTGTGATAGAGCATGTGTGAACCTTTACCTGTGCAAGTGTTATAGAGCATGTGTGAACCCTTACCTGTGCAGGTGTGATAGAGCATGTGTGAACCCTTACCTGTGCAGGTGTGATAGAGCATGTGTGAACCTTTACCTGTGCAGGTGTGATAGAGCATGTGTGAACCTTTACCTGTGCAAGTGTTATAGAGCATGTGTGAACCCTTACCTGTGCAGGTGTGATAGAGCATGTGTGAACCCTTACCTGTGCAGGTGTGATAGAGCATGTGTGAACCTTTACCTGTGCAAGTGTTATAGAGCATGTGTGAACCCTTACCTGTGCAGGTGTGATAGAGCATGTGTGAACCCTTACCTGTGCAGGTGTGATAGAGCATGTGTGAACCCTTACCTGTGCAGGTATGACAGAGCACGGGGAAAACCTGTACAGGTGCGCTGGTTTGTGTAGGTATTTGCAGATGTGTTGTCATCTATGACCAGAAAGGGATGTATGTCATCTAATTTTATTATAATCTAATCACTGATAATAAAATTAGAGAAATTATGAAAAAAACTATAAACTACAGCAAGGTGAAATTGTTGGATACTTTTGTGGAGATTTTTAAGTAGAGAATATATTTTCTCTATGGTACAAATAATCTATGGCACAGTTTACAGTACATGGAAGAAATGCAGATTTATTTATTTTAAGAAATTTGTTTTATATATGTTATGGGTGTGATTTGATTGCTGGAACCTGCTAGCTTCACATAGTAGAGGACTGATAAAAAGGTATACAATAAAACTAAATCACCTTCAGAACTGACATTGACAGACTGTGTTATAATCAATCAGTCATAGCAAGTGGATTTACACAGTTCTGTAATACCACAGGTACCACACACACCCACTCACCCAGATCACACACACTCCCACTCACCCAGAACACACACACACACACACACACACACACCCACTCACCCAGATCACACACCCACCCACTCACCCAACCCACACACACCCACTCACCCAGATCACACACACACACACACACACACACACACACACACACACACCCACTCACCCAGATCACACACCCACCCACTCACCCAACCCACACACACCCACTCACCCAGATCACACACACTCCCACTCACCCAGCCCACAACATTTCATTTGTGTGAATAAAATCATCATGGACATCAGTGGGCAGGGATGGGCTGGTAATGAATAATTGAACAGGAATGTTTTCGCAGACTATCTGGCAGGGAATGCTGGGAAAAGGCGATGATGTCATTCCTCCAGAATCGTCCCCTATTTTGCATCTGTCTATAATTCAGTCGATATCACTGCAGTCCTGTCTCACACTCCTGTCTCACACTCCTGTCTTACATTCTCCTCAGAAACATTAACACAAGCTGCTGCTTCTCAGCTTTTGCACCATTAGAGTCTGTGTGGCCTGGAAGAGCAGAGGTAAAGGTAAAATGTCCTATACAGTGTATTGAGAGTTAAAGGATGTCCTATACAGTGTATTGAGAGTTAAAGGATGTCCTATACAGTGTATTGAGAGTTAAAGGATGTACTATACAGTGTATTGAGAGTTAAAGGATGTCCTATACAGTGTATTGAGAGTTAAAGGATGTACTATACAGTGTATTGAGAGTTAAAGGATGTCCTATACAGTGTATTGAGAGTTAAAGGATGTCCTATACAGTGTATTGAGAGTTAAAGGATGTCCTATACAGTGTATTGAGAGTTAAAGGATGTCCTATACAGTGTATTGAGAGTTAAAGGATGTCCTATACAGTGTATTGAGAGTTAAAGGATGTCCTATACAGTGTATTGAGAGTTAAAGGATGTCCTATACAGTGTATTGAGAGTTAAAGGATGTCCTATACAGTGTATTGAGAGTTAAAGGATGTCCTATACAGTGTATTGAGAGTTAAAGGATGTCCTATACAGTGTATTGAGAGTTAAAGGATGTCCTATACAGTGTATTGAGAGTTAAAGGATGTCCTATACAGTGTATTGAGAGTTAAAGGATGTCCTATACAGTGTATTGAGAGTTAAAGGATGTCCTATACAGTGTATTGAGAGTTAAAGGATGTCCTATACAGTGTATTGAGAGTTAAAGGATGTACTATACAGTGTATTGAGAGTTAAAGGATGTCCTATACAGTGTATTGAGAGTTAAAGGATGTCCTATACAGTGTATTGAGAGTTAAAGGATGTCCTATACAGTGTATTGAGAGTTAAAGGATGTCCTATACAGTGTATTGAGAGTTAAAGGATGTCCTATACAGTGTATTGAGAGTTAAAGGATGTCCTATACAGTGTATTGAGAGTTAAAGGATGTCCTATACAGTGTATTGAGAGTTAAAGGATGTCCTATACAGTGTATTGAGAGTTAAAGGATGTCCTATACAGTGTATTGAGAGTTAAAGGATGTCCTATACAGTGTATTGAGAGTTAAAGGATGTACTATACAGTGTATTGAGAGTTAAAGGATGTCCTATACAGTGTATTGAGAGTTAAAGGATGTCCTATATAGTGTATTGAGAGTTAAAGGATGTACTATACAGTGTAGCCGCACGTTAAACATTAAAGTAAAGCCGGCTGTATCAGTAAGCAGCGATGGGGTGGAGCTGGAGCTGGAGGTGGGGTTTTACCTCCAGAGATAAACGACTGGTCCTATAATGCCTGATATTTATCAGAACCATTCTAGGGTGGCAGAACGGGGCTTCAGTCACTCCAACCAGCCCCAACCAGCACAGGGAGACCTGCTTACACCGCCACCGCCTGAGAGACAATTGATGGATGGTGGATTTCAGGAGGCAGGACTCGACTTCATAGAGTATTGGAAAACCATTAATTAACACTATTTAGTGACCTACACCATTGTGCTGTTGCACAGGGAGAAATACAGCAGTTGGCAATGTTCCACGCCTGCCTGCGTTTGTCAAAGTAGTTTTGCAGATTCAAAGCCATGAATCCTCCCTGCACTCAGTGCTGAGGTCAGAGCCCCCAACAGTACATGAAGTCTCATTTCTAGGATATGGCCTTTTACCCCACTCTATATCAGTGATGTCTCACTACTGCTGCACACACACACACATACACACACACACACACACACACACACACACACACACACACACACACACACACACACACATGCATACTCACTGGGGACTGTAAGTAAGTCTCTGACAGAGAGGCAGGCAATAGGTGTACATCATCATTCCTTGTGCTCATAGGAGATGACAGGGCAACACTCACTGGGGCAGGAATATTCAGGCCAGGGAGCCATTAAGTCTCTCCACTGACAAAGAGATGCTGTTTTCATGGCCTGGTAGACACAGGGGGCACTCTGTCCAGCTGAGCAGGGGCTAAGGCTATTCCTAAAGGACTCCTCTTCTGAAGATCAGCAAAAAGCTTCAGTGTGCTACCACACACACACACACACACACACACACACACACACACACACACACACACACACACACACACACACACACACATGCACACACAAACATGCAGAACCACATTAACACACATGCACACACACAGACACACACACACACACACATTAACATTATTCAGAGAAGCTAACAGTACACCCTCGTACACACTTTGCACCTCATAGATTGAGCGGTAGATGAGTTTCACTGATCTGAGGGTCTAACTCAGTTCTTTGAATGTGTGTGTTCATTAGGATTCTCCCCCTGGACTCCGATTCCTCAGTGCTAGAATCACTGTGGGTCCAGACCCAGACTCAGAACACTGTGTTTCCAGTATGCAGCTATGGGAGCAGCCATGTCAGACCCGATTATCCTCACATGACCTGCTAATGTGCAGGGACCTATTATCAGGCAATTGCCCCCCCCCCCCCCCTTCTCCCCCTCTGTCTGGCCCACACACCCTCTGTCTACCTGTGTCCTTTGTTCACTTCTCTCATTGGTTTTGTGACTGATTTTAACATATGAGTTTATTACAGGTGCAAATGTATGCAGTATTGATTCAAACATTATAGGCTGCACGCTATTAATCAGCCTATTCATCAGCCTCTTTAAGGCAATAGAAATAACAGTAATAATTGCAGATTATTATTGCAGGGACTTTTCTAATAAAATCATGCTGTTTTAGAAGCCAATAATAATAATCTTTTATTTGACTTTTATTATTTGATTCATTATGGGTGTTATACCTTTTGGGGTCTTTGTGTGTCTGCTAAATGTAAGATCATCATATTGAGAAACAATGATTGGCCACCAAGGTGCATGTCTTTTCCTAGTCTGCCTACACACTGTGCTACTGCAAAACTGCCTCAGAGGTGATCTGCTATTTAATTAGAAATAGTGTAGCTCGCATGATTTTTTAATGAAAGGACCACTTTTGCTAGTCCCGGAGAGTCATTTAGCATGTGGGAACCCCTCTGGGGAGTACTGAAGTTCATGTGCTGGTGGGCTTAAGTGATTTGGAATACGCAGTCGCTTTACTGCTACTGTTTGTTTATTAAAGATATTTGCACTGAAATTAAAACATGGTTAGTTCATGTGGATGTAATGAGAATTTTTAGTTTTTAGAACTCAATGAAGAATTTCTATAAATTTGCCATAAGGCTGTTTTGCGATGTCTCCACAGCAGTCCGTGTTATTTAAAAATCCTTCATTTGTGATTTTTTGTTTTTCTCCTGGGTCTAAATAGACCGCATAAGGAACGGAACAAAGTCTGTTGTCTGTGCAAAACCTGAAATCCGTGAAATGTGTCTGTGTGTACATTTACATTTATGACATTTAGCAGACGCTCTTATCCAGAGCAACTTACAAAAGTGCTACGTAGTACATTTGTGTGTGCGTGTGTGAGTGTCTGTTTATGTTTTCCATAATGGCAATTAACTTTTGCCTTCTCACTTGCCACATTTGCATAAAAAATGGCTCATATCTGACAGAAGACCGTTTACCATAAACACTTATCTTGGACAGAGTTATGTGTCCTTTTTTGATAATACTCTACTTTAGTAGTTTGCTTAATTTACTTACATCTGTACTGTTTTTCTACAGTAGTTTGGATTCACTAATGGTTGTGACTCCACACCCAAATCAAAGGTGCCAGTCAGTAGTGTGATAAACCTATACTCTGTGCTTATTCGTCTTACTTAATACGCATACATAATGACTTGTCGACTGTTCAAAGGTTAATGTGATGCATGTGCCGGTGGAAAGGTTAATGTATGATCTGTATATGTTGTGTTTGGGAAAGATGCGTGTTTGATTTGTGATTTGATTATCTGTGGGAGCCAACTGCACCAGCAGATCACACAGCGTAACTCATCCATAAATCATTAAAATGCACAAACATGTTCAGAAACACAATAACTTAGAAACATAATGTTCAGAAACTCATCCGCTCAGAAACATACCTTTCAGAAACTCATGCTTAGAAACATGTTTAAGAGTATATTGTTTAGAAATGGACTCTCAGCAACATCTAATTTAGAAAGTAATGTTCACAAACAACCTTTAGAAACAAAACTGTCACAAATAAATTCAGAAGCATAAGATTTAGAAAAAAGTGCTCACAGACATACGTGCGGAAATGACATTTAGAAACAAAATGTTCAAAAACAAACTCAGAAACATAATAAGTAAAGGCAGTGTGAAAGTATTTACTGTACACCTCTCACATGAAAACCACATTACACCATCAGCAATAGATTTATAAACTTTCTTCAGAACAGTCCTGACCTCCCTAAAACCATAAGCAAAGTTCTGCTAATGCACAAGTTTTATGCATACAATGTATGTTCTCACGCGACACAGTTATCCTTTCTGAGTTGCAGTTTATAAATGCAGATGACCGTTGGTGTTTATTAAACATAATAAATCACTTTTATCATACTTAAACATATACATATAACACAGTGGCTGGAAACCAAGCTGTGACGTTCGGCGAGGGACGAAGGACGAGACAGGAATCCTCCTCTTTTACGTCACTTTTATTCAACAAGATTGCGCAACAGTGCACGAGCAACATATATTTCACAACGTGTAAATAACGTGTAGCGCACATTAAATAGACAGACCACATTAGCCCCACGTGATTACGAGACGATTCACAGGTGAGACACATTATTCACACAACATAGCCATCACCACAGAGTTCTGCTGACGCAGACAAAGCACGTGGACAACGTATACACACGCCCAAAAGGGGGGGCCGGGGTCCTCAACGTGACACAAGCAATACACAGACTGACCAAGAGACACACTGGCCAGCACCCATGACTGATATGTCTCTCTCAGTACTGGTGTATAATCTCATGGCCGATATGTCTTTCTCAGTACTGGTATATACTCTCATGGCCGTTATGTCTTTCTCAGTACTGGTATATACTCTCATCACTGATATGTGTCTGTCAGTTCTGGTACATATTCTCATGACTGATTTGTCTCTCTCAGTACTGGTACATACTCTCATGACTGAAATGAGTCTATATTATAGCACTGGCAATTGACAACAGAAAGGAGTTTGCTTCAAACTGTCCTTCCACGGACATGTCTGATATAATGAAATCAAAATGGAAGGATGATTTATTCAGCTCATGTCTTGTACTTTCTGTCTAAAGTATACTTTTCTCAGCCACACATACTCTCAACTCTTATTTATATCCTTGGTCTGTTATATGTGTGTATCTGGGTGTTATGTTTGTTTTGATCTGAGCTTTGGGTCATGTCTCTGTGCTTGTAGTGTGGGTTGGGTAACGTCAGACCTATCTCCAATCTCCCTTTCATTTTTTAAGTTCTTTTAAGAGTGGTCGCCTCCCAGTTGCTAGACTACATGAACTCCAATGATCTTTTTGAGATCGTTCAAACTGGTTTCCATTCTCATCAGAGTACTAAGCCTGTTGGGCTATATGCTCTAAATTATCTCCTTTCCTCTGGCATGGTTCTTGCCTCTATTCTTTTGAAATTGGTTTCCCTGGAACAGTCCTGTCCTAGATCAAATCACACTTAATTGATAGATGTCAGCACATCGAGATGGGGAGCCATAGACCCGAAACTGTTTCTCTTAAACAGGGTGTTCCCCAGGGTTCACTTCTTGGGTCTCTTCTGTTTATCATTCATATCCTCTCTCTTGGTCACATTATATGTTCCCATGGTCTGAATTCTATTCCTATGCTGATAACACTCAGGCCTGTCTTAGTTTCAAAACCTCTGATCATTTTCCTTCTCCTTCTCTGATCAGGTGTATTATGGGATTGAATTCATGTCTCCATGGAAATGTTCTTTTATTGAACGCACATAAGATGGAATTTCTGGTCATTGGCACCAAAGTAGCTGAGGTTTTGTCTCCTCTAGGCTGGAATTCTGCAGCTCAAATTTTCATGGTCTTCTATCCTAAACCCTTACACCTTCTTCAGAAAGTTCCCGCACGATTCATTGGTCACCCATGAACAGACAGAGTCAAAACAAGATTCTAGTTCTCACATTCAGATTACGTAATGGTGTTATCGCTATTCATCTGTCTAATCTCATGAAACAGAATACTCCCTATCACAGATTAAAGTAATCTGATGCAGATCTCCTGTTTGTCCCCAGGTTAAGTTGTCTACCAAGGCTGGTGGATCTTTTAGAGTCTGCTATCTCCTTGCCCTGGAACTCTCTTCCTTCTCCTTTATGTTTCACATCATCTCTCTCCACTTTTAAACCTCTCACACCCATCTCCTCTCTTACTCTCACTCACTCTCTTCATCTACATTTGATCTCTGTTAGATTTTGTTTTGCTCTTATTTTCTCTGCTGTTAATTTGATGCCTCTGTAAAACGACCTTGGGTAATTTATTTATGTATTAAATAAATTTATCTTCTTCTTATTATCATCATCATTATTATTATTATTATTATTATTATTATTATTGTTGTTGTTGTTGTTGTTGTTGTTGTTGTTGTTGCTGCTGCTGTTTTTATTATCTAGAGTGAATCTAAGTGACTCACTTCTGTGGGCAACTGCTAAGTCACTTTATCTTCATTGAGGTATGTAGCTCTGAGTGCTTGCTTGATCAGCAGTAACTTCAGTGCTTATGACCATTACCTCCCCCATGCAACCACACACACACACACACACACACACACACACACACACACACACACACACACACACACACACACACACACACCGATGCACTCACACACACATCACCCCAGAACAAAACAAGCACCTCATACACACACATACACACCGCCCCTGAAACAATACTCGACATCTTCCCCACACACAACCCCCCCCCACCCCACCCATCAGCACACACACTCACATTGCCCCAGAACACTACCAAGCACTCTCCCCATTTGACATGGCCAGGGTTCACAAAGATTAGATTTGAATTTATGAAGATTGGTTCAGCGAGGTCAGTGGCGTAATCTATGCTGTTGTAGTATTTCACATGTGGCCCCCTCAAATCCAAGCAGTCCAAGGGCCTCCGTATTTCACCATGACAATGTAATCACAGCTTCACATTAAAAAGTCATTATTGTTTAGAATAGAGGCCTCGTGCAGAAAAACACTACCTATAAAATCTCTTAGCCTTTGTCTCTCAGCACACATGTTTACTGAAGAACACAAGCTGGTGTGATTTAAATGGGCAGCTTACAACACCATTGATCTGAGGGGAATTTTTCTCCTCACATGCCTACACAGCCTACTGGGCAATACACATGTATACCTCACAATGCATTTATCAGGCTGCACTAGAAGATACAGTTTCAGTCCATACTATTCACACCACCCACCTCTCCTTCTCTCTGTGTCTGGAGGTACCATACATTCTTTTGCAAAGTATCAGCAGGTGACCAGTCTTAAATGATTTAAGTTGCATATATACACCACATATGAGATTAGGCATTTTAAGCTTGGTATATTCTTTGACCTAAACCTATGACACCTGAGTCTGAACTACCATAAATGTTTCGGAGCATTGCTGGTTGTTATGTTTCTGAGCTCTGTTTTATGTGTGTCGAGTGTACGTTTCTCAGCCTACGTTTGTATAAGATGGTGGACGCTGCAGACCCTGGAGTGAATGAAGGCTGATTTATTGACTGTTTCTGGGGTGGTGGCACACGGCGTGTAATTATGTATTAAGGAAGGTCTGGTGAACTGTAAGATGCTTGGAGTGGTTTGTCTGGAGACTGACAGAGACTCTATGTGAATATACTCTAGATATATACTCTCTCTCTCTCTCTCTCTCTCTCTATATATATATATATATATATATATACTCTAGATATACAGTATATACTCTAGATATAGATCTTCATATGTCCGTCTGTCACATGTTGCTTCTCTTTCAACTCACAGGTTTTCCAAGGGAATCAATACTGTCGTTTAATGTATCTGGCACCTCTCATGAAATTAGATTTTTCCCCAAAGTCAATTCATTCCCAGTTGGCTACATCATTGCCTCCTCAGTCTGATCTGCAACTCTCTGTCTGAGAGGATGCGATATTACTCCCATATGCTTTATTGATTTCACAGTGTTTGCCTTATTAGTCTTGTCAATCTACTGTCAGTGCAGAATGGTGCATAATCACATGAGAATTACAGTATTGCCATAACGGTGCCAGACTGACATCTAAAGACATGCAAAGAGAAAAATTATTTTCCATTTTCTTTATTTAAAGAACTTGCAGCACCTAAAATCCAAACATGTCTAATAGAAACATTTCCTTTTTGTGTCTAGGACATTTTGTGGCCAAATTGAGTCAGCATGTTTGGAATGGCCTGAGTGTGTAATGCTCCAGTCTAAGGTTCAGCTTTACGGCATGCAATCAAAGTACCAAGTACTGAGCAGCAGGTGAAACCTAAGAGGTCTGACCACTGGAGTTTAGTCTGACCACAACGGTATTCACTTATTGGTCACATCACTCTTTCTTATCATCTCCAGTTGCTTCGGCTTTGTTCAATTGAGACCCCATTTCATTTGTAAATTGATTGCTATTCAGGAGGGACTGGAAGTAAGAAACCAAGCCTGTTTGATCACTGGTTCCATACTGATTTACAATCCACAATTTAATTATGTTACAGGATGCTGTGATGTTGGCCAGCTGCTCCAAAGTTGGGGGTGGACAGCTCTGGTTACCCAGACGTCTGCAGCTCTCCCCAGGAAAGGGCTAGTGTGTGTGTATACTGTGAAGAGGCCTCCCTGAAGCTCACCATGGCAAACTTTTCTAATGTATGTCTAAAATAACTACTAAGCTATCTTTATGAAGCCTCCTCAGAAACCATTGGCTTGACTCCATATAAATAGTTATATAGGTAACTATATAGGTAGTTATTTTAGACATACATCAGTGAAACCTGATAAATAAATATATATATATATATATATATATATATATATATATATATATATATATATACAGCCCCGTCGACAGGGGGGGGACAGCCGGGTCTGTTGTCCCGGGCCCATCAAAGAGCCCAGCAATTTATTTTTTATTTCAAATCTATAATTTTAAATAATCTTGAAATCTTTCATTAATATAAAATTATGTACTTAAAATAAGCTCAATGACTAAAAATATATGTTTTTTACCTATCTGCATATTTTCCATTAAGTGCATACACCCCCGCCTCCCACTGAAAAATGGTTTGATCCAGCACCTATCGTAGCCGGCTGGTACCCGCACAACAGCGGGAAATACAGTGGCGGATAGTTAAAAGTTAACAGAAATCTGTAGCGCAGAAAAGAAAGGAAAATTATTTATCTGACGAATTTTAATGTTGCATTGTATTCCAGGTTTGAAAAGTGCTAAAGTAAGCTAAAGTACTTGTATTTTAAAACTAAATATCCTGTATTACGTTATACGAGCCTCTTGTAATTCCAGGACGAAAGATGAGAGAACGTGAAGACGTTTGGGCGTTTTGAAAATGAACAACCATTAAATAATGTGATTTAAAAAGCGAATTATTTCGAGTATATGTATAAATATTTACAACTTTTGACGTTCGCTTGGAGTGACATTTTACACTGGAGCCGGTTGCGAGTGTATTTTGTTGAGGGGGGGGGGGGTGGCGAACGTAAAATGGACACAGATTCAGTGTTATATCGCCGGTGGATGGAGCCAGAGCTAGCGAACTAGTAACGTATTGAATCATATATGTGGATCTGAGGTAAATAAACTGGATATTTTTTTTCGGCGTGAGATATCGGAAGTGTGGCGTGAGAGCGTGTGAAAACGGTCAAATGCGTGTGTCTCACGCTCAATGCGTGAGAGTTGGCAACCCTGATATTTAACTTAATTAGGTTTAACGTTCTGGGAAATATTGAAATTGACCTTTAAAGTGACGTACAAGTGCTTTAATTCCAACTTATAAAGGTGTATGAACCCTGCAAACATGACTTTGTTCATTGCGCTGAAGCGCGGCGCGCGCGAAGTTACAAAATTCGAGAGGTGCACGACCTCGCGAATCGACAGCGCGTGAGGCCCTCGCGCACGGGCGGTGCCACTGCGATTACGTCATTTTCGCCGCGCGGACCCTCGCGCCGCGTCAAGTATAAACCAGTCAGCTGTCAGAAACAGCTTTGATGTGTGGCTATATTATATACTATATATGACCTAACACAAGGATTGTCTGCTACAGAGGAACATCAAATGACGTAAGCGGGCGGGGGGGGGGGGGGGGGGGGGGGGCACATGAAACTTTCTTGTCCTGTCAACGGGCCTGTATATATATATATATATATATATATATATATATATATATATATATATATATATATATATATATATATATATATATATATCTCCAACCCAAAGTTTGATTATGGGACTTTAACTAACACTTCCAAGAGAAACGTGTATTATATATGTGTCTTCTTACATGTTTGTGTTCAATAGTGTTATTAGCATGTTCTTCGTGAAGTTGATTCACAATTCCACTTTTTCTGAAGGTTAAATAATATACAGCAGAATGACGCAGTGTTTACAGATCCACTAAGACAATCTCTTTGATGACTAATGCCCTTGTGAACTTGGGTGTTGGACTGAATAATAGTCTGAGTTTTAAACATGTTAACTTTATTGCTGCAGATCTAATCTTTTCCAGAATGTAACGTGATTAAACACTGACTCAACAAGTGAGGAGGTTTATGAACTTTTAAATTAAATTCCTGATTTACTGTGCAATTGAAATACAATTTACATTTAATGGTTAGTTTATGGTTACCACGACCCATCATGATCATTACATTTCGATAATGAGATTTGCATTATAAAATGAAGAGGAAAGGATTCATGACTCTTCTGTGGAAAAATGGGAAATACAATAAAGTATTTCTCCCTGGTATCAATATGCAAACAATTAGTGACCAATCTGAATTGTAAATAATTATCTAAAAATCATTGCAAAAATGCAAGATCAATAAGCCATTACCTAAAATATAATGATAAAGTTTTATTATAGGAAAGCAAAAATAATGTGAAGTTAAGGGTGCAGATTCAGAAAGTGCACCTCTTTTGTAACTTTTACAGATTGTTTGAACAATTTTTTTTCTTTGAATTTTTCATTCATATTTTGCTTGTACGTATAAGATGGTCACATGGTTAGCCGTACCCCTGCCATGTCCTACTGATGTCTTCATCAGTGTAAATTCAGTAATGAATTCAGGGAGGGAGCTCACTGATTCCTGCCAGTCCAGTGTCACACCAGTCTTATCCATATTGTGTTCCTGTTTGTTCCTGCATCTGTCTTGCTCATTAAATCAGTGTTAGACCTTAATCCCCCAGGCGTCAGTCTGTTTCTACACTTACTGGAGTTGCTGCATGTCAGATTGAACGAAATGACCAAAATAAATGTCTTTGCCCATGCTTCTTAAACACAGAACACATCTGTGTGTGATACAATTGTAGTCCACGGTCAGAGCTCACAGTCATATTCATAGACAGAATCAAGTGAAACCATGTAGGCCTACATTTTTCACATTTTCATATATAATGTTTATTTGGGTGAGTTCTATGTTTTTAACAAGGAAAGAGGCACTTTTTAGGACTGTATATCATTTTACTTTTTACAGATCTGGACACATCTTTTCAATCTTGTTTATTTTCATTTTTTGGCATAAAGTGTACAAGCAGTGAATTGGGGTATTATGCAATGACCACAGGACCTTAAAGTGACTTCAACAGACTATCTAAACTCTGTTATAGTAAATATCTCTTAATCTGTAATCTCACTACACTCTCAAAAAGGCTTCTTGAACTTACCCTGAAAGCATTTTGAGTTGTTGTGCTAAAAGGTCTCTTACCACAGAGCTGCTCTGAAGGGACTCTACACATAGAAACTGAATCGTTAGAATACTGTGGTTCTTGTGGACTAAAGATTAAAGAAGGCCAAAATTTTGCATCCTCATATGAGCACAGTAGTTTTAGTGTTACGTCACGCGAACGTGTACAAATTTGTCAGATTCACTAAAGCACCCTGGCAGGCCTGATCAGCCCACCCAAATGGTGGATGGTGGCTTGCTGGACAACAGCAATTGTAATGATCATAATTGAACACTACAGGCCCCTATGGAGTAAAGGATGGACTAACGATTAATTTATTCAGGAGACTGCTTGGGTCTTTGATCGTTATTTGCAGCATCCTTCATCACACCGTCCCTGTGGGGGACGTCATTGTTGTTGTCTTGGCCGTTCTTGGACAGGGTGTCATTACTCTCCTGCCTTTCAGTTCTCTTTCCCTGTGTCCCCTAATCAGCTCGATCTGCCAGGCGTGTGGCCTCAGGATTAGCAGAGAGTGACTCCGCATTAATGGAGACATGGAGACAGAGGACTGGAAAAACAGACAGATATTTAAAAGAATGGCAAGAGAGAGGGAGAGGACAGAGATGAAGGGGGGAGTCAGAGTGGTGTGTGGTGCTTCTTGACCTGACCACACTGAGCCAGGGGCAGAACAGTGCGCCCCATGGGCAGATGACATCATTGGTTTTACAAAACTTGGTCCAGTATCGTTTTCTTCATCTGCTTCCGTTTGCACAACCACAGACAAATTACATTACAGTCTCCTGTTATCGCCCTGCTCATCAGTGAAGCTCACTAAAGAATACACACACACATTAACACACATATTAACATACACACACACACACACATGCACACACACACACACACACACACACACACACACTTTTACTTTTACCAGTTTATGTGACATTTCCTTATGATATCTCTGAATGCAGTTTTTACTGGGTGGATGCCAAGGAAAACCAACATGGCGATTGAGATGGTAATGGTGACAGAGGTGATGTCTGTGTGTCTCTCCCTGTCCACTGCATCCTACACAGCTGCACCTCCTAGATGTTCTTCTACAGCTCCAGAATGAATTACTTATGATAAAAGACCTGTAAGTCACACTTCAATAAGCTGAAAAGCTGCTGAAATGTGTTTTTATTGCACACAGCCTGTGGCAGGCTGACAACAGTGTGATACCATAATGTCGGCAAATGAACCCTCTCAGAGGAAGTCAGTTGTGCACTAAGACAATAAGCATCCAGTCAGCACAAGAGGGTCTGCATCCATAAAGTCAGGTCTATCAGAGCCCCGCCCCCTCCTCTCCACCCCCAAATGGCCCTCAGTCCCATAATGGCTTATTTCTCCTTCTTTCAACCTCATTTGTTTTGTAGCAGGGTTTATGGCTCCTAAACTGAAGGATGGTTTTGGGAGGAAGTGAAGCTTTTTTATGTTATGGGTTATTATCTGCCTGTCACAGTGTGTGTGAGATGTTAGCTGTGATAGCTGTGATGTCTGTGGCCCCGTGGAGTCCGTCGGGCTGCGCAGTGTGTCAGGCTGATGGAGGTGAGATGGCGTGTGGCGGGAGATCTTGCCACCACTCCTCAAATACACTCAGATATTCTACCACTTCAGCATGAGCTGTAATTGCACTGAGGTGGGCAGGCTATTATAAAGCTCAAGAAGTAATCCTTCTCAAACCACTTCAACATTTATAAGACTGACAGCGCTCCATCCTTCTCTCTGCGCTTCTCTGTCAGAGGAAATAGTGTTGTAATCCTCCTAGAATCAAGTGTCTATCTGTCTCCCCCCTCTCACTCTCTGGATATATATATATATATATATATATATATATATATATATATATATATATATATATATATATATATATATATAATGCTTTTTCAGATCAAATCTTGTCAGATCTTCAGGCAGACAAAATGGCTGAAGCCTCTTCAAACTGTATGGCTTATATCACTTCGATGAGAAAGTACATCTTATAGACTCAGAGAATGACTTTGATTTTTTGTATTGGTATTCATGGCTCTGGAGTAACGTGTCCAAGCAATTTCTACATTCATTGGCCACTATGGACTAGTAAGAAAAAAGCCATAGAATCAATAGGCTTGGCTTCTGTGTAAGAGATACTGTATGTGAGGGGCGTCTTTATACATTGTATTTCTTAGTAAATAGAAACCACTTGATAATATCATAACTTCTCTTTTCATTATTCCAGTGCTTGGAAAAAGTGTTATATTCCCAACAGTTACAGTAAATCTATTTCCACCTAGTGTGGTCTCGTGTCATGACAGCTCTCTATTCGATATATGACCACCAGGAGATAAGCCATTCTTTTAAATGATCAGTCACTTTATCCTCCTGTTCATTGTTCCACAGAAAGTGTGTTATGGATGATTTACAGCCCCGGGTGAAAAACCAAGGAGTTTTTAAAGAAAGGCACTGAGTTGGCTACAGGAGTCCATTGTCTCCTCTGGTAACCTGAGCTGATAAAGATAAGCTTTTCATTTAGAGTGGACCTTAGCCGGGTCACTTTCAACACACCTGCACTGTGGATGGATGGACATCTTTTATGTCATGTGTCATTTAGATTTACAACAGTGTTCCCCCTGATTACTGCTTTGTGATGCTTATACTTATTAAGCAATTGTCAAGACTTTAAAGTTGGAAACATCACCCAGGCGTGACTGGAGTTGAGAGGTGTGCATAACTTAATGTGTGAATAGACTGGGTGTCATAAGCATTAACCACAGAGAGCCTAGCTGATAACAGAAGAAAACGGATTCATGCAAAACACTTGGTCAGCCATTCATCTAGGTCTGTAATTATCAAGGTAATTAACAAAATAGTGTTTTGTAGTCAGAACAGCAGGAAGTGACACGCTTGCATACATGTTCCTGTCTAGCTCATTTCAAAGTATTAGTACTCCTTCTTTAGGTGTAATATTGTACACATTGTATGTGTTCAACTGTCTATAAGACATTGAACCTGATGCGCGCAGGCATTGACACTGGGTCCCCAGCTGGGTGCACGTCTGCCCTCTACTGGCCTGTAGGGGAAACAAAATGACCTTCAGCAGAAAGCTGCAGCATTGTTGTGTATGTGCAGCAGTGTGAATGAGTGGGCATCCCCAAACACCATGTGCAGCGCGAGTGTGACCCCAGGAGAAGGGCTCTGTAGCCAGCACCCCCACGTCTCTCTCTTATTTGCAATTAGATAGCTTTGATTTGCTCCATTTCTTTGCAATAGGCCCTGTCCACTGTGGTGGCGGCCAACACACCCCCCTCCATGGTGCTGGGAGGTGGAAAGGGTTTTTCATTTTGCTCTGGCGCTTGGTGATGTGCACGTCAAACAAGGAGTTGGGCTGACAGTGGGCGTAAGGCTGGCAGCTCCTACCTTATCCCTGTTATGCTCAGCAGAGAGAGGGCTGCTTTTCCTCTAACAGCACGGCCATAGGTGAGGAATCTTAGCAGGCTTTCTAGTGCTCAGGAAGGGCCACAGTAATGGTGCTTGAGCACTCTCCTGTATTGCCCATTGAAGCCCTCAGCTTATGGCCTGGGGTGACCTCAGCAGAACGAATGCAATTACAGGGAAAGGGGCAGGACTGGTGGGATGTAACCCATCTCCTTGCTTCCTTCCTTCCTTCCTCCCTCTCTCTCTCTCTCTCTCTCTCTCTCTCTCTCTCACTATTTCTTACACACATTTCTGGGTTAGCTTGAGTTTATTGCTGAGTAGTGTACTGTAGGTAATGTAAAATGGATTAGATTATACATGAACTGTGATGTTATAATCTATTTGCCAATTACCAGAAAGCAGGCAGTCTGATTTTAGAAGAGAAAAAGAAAGCTTGGAATATACAATATTAAGTAATAGTTTGAGATGACTAAAATATCAGAGAAAATGGAATATGGACTTTGGTGATGAGTGCTAAAAAAGTGCATGAAAAACATAAAAATTACACATTAAAAATAATATTACAGTGCCATCCAGCAATAAAACAAATACTGCAGGATATTAGCAAAATTGTAAAGTGTTTCCTAAAGGCAATAAAAGTTTAGATACATTAACATTTCTGCACATTAAAGTTGCCTTTCATGGGCTTTTCACTGACCTCCACAGCTCTATGATCTGTTCTATGATCAGTTAGCTGTATGATCAGTTACATCAGTTAGTTCTATGATCAGTTAACTGTACAATCAGTTAGTTCTATGATCAGTTAGCTCTACAAAATGATATAAGTGGTATCCAGGTACCAGATAAGGAGAAACCAGCAACCTTTAGTAGTGACCACAATTTGCATTAAAAAATGTCCTCAATTTCAAAAACAATTAGTTATTCATAGATGTAACTTGACACATACGAAGAATTTATGGTAGCCAGTGTTGCCATAGTTACTTTGAAACAGTAATCCGACTACTGACTACTGACTACTTCTTTAAAAAGTAACTCAGTTAAGTTACTGACTACTTGCTTTTAAAAGTAACTAAGTTAGATTACTTTTAGTTACTTTCAGCAGAGGCTGATCCCCCGCCCCTATAACATGAAAATGACTACCAGTTCTGCCAATACTCACTTTATTGACATGTATTTTAACCGGAACATCAAAAATGACACTGGCATTTGTAAACTTTTTCTTGAAATAGGCTTACATGTTTTTTAAATAAATAAATAAGACAGTCTTTCTGTTCAACTCCGCCCACTTACAGGGTTGCCAACTGTCACGCATTGAGACACACGCATTTGACTGTCTTCACACGCTTACGCCACACTTCCGATATCTCACGCCGAAAAAAAAATCCAGTTTATTTACCTCTGATCCACATCTATGATTCAATGAGTTACTAGTTCGATCTGGCGCCAACCACCGGCGATCGATCGATCGCGATATAATACTGAATTTAGTCAATTTTACACCCCGCCCGGTAACAATTTACGTTCGCCGCCAAGCCCCGGTTTTTTTTTTTTTTTCAGGTTTGACGTTGTGTTTTTGAAAGTAGACAGCACTCTGTCGCCAGGACAGAGTGTACAACGGACCTTAATGTTGTCTTCCTTAGCCGAAATAAAATCAAAATAATGCCTGTATTTCCTGCTGCTAAAGGCGAACCTCTCCTTCCATCTGACTTTGGCGCCGCAGAGCAGAGATGACGTAACCGCGTAAGAAACGTGTAGCCAAAAAATAAGAATGAATAAATATAACCTACGTTCCCCCGAAATGCAGAAATAGTAACGCACGATGTTTTAGATAAGTAACTTTAATCTGACTACTAGTTTTTAAATAGTAGTTGCGTTAGACTACTCGTTACTGAAAAAAGTAGTCCGACTACAGTAACGCGTTACTAAGTAACGCGTTACCGGCATCACTGATGGTAGCAGTCACTAGACACTTTGAACATCAAAGACAGCATTTAGCAAATGCCAAGGGAGGGTGTAGTGCTTCTCTCAGCCAGACCACACCCATCCAGACCACACCCATTCAGACCACACCCATCCAGGGTTCAGCCTGAATAATAAATCCATGGCAACAGCTGCGTGAACTTGATGGATGCAGCACATTCAGGTGGTTTTATGCTTTTATTGACAGTCACTTCCATAATGATACAGCGTCTAAATATAAAAGACTTTTGGTTGACTCCCAGTCATAGCGGCCTTAAAGCAGTTAGTGAACTGAACATGATGAATGGGCAGGCGAAGAGAAGCCTGAGCCCCTGTAACACAGTCAACCACTTCATCCAGATGTTTCCCCATCTGGCAACAACACAACAAACTCTCCGAAATTCTAATGAGACTGAGCAACACATGGCAACAAATGACCCAAAGCCAGCTGGGGCACCTACTCCCTCAGATTTACTGAGAGATCGGAGACGGGTGGATATTCCAGTCATTGGGCCAATGAACAGCGATAGGATGATCACTGTAGCATCTAGCACCATCCTCATTTTTGATCTGCCTTAATTATCTTCGGAGGGGGGGCAAGGCCAAGGGTAGCTTCAGAAAGGGCTCAGGGAGTGGCTCTAGTGATGGGGCACCTTGGGGTTAGCTCCAGAGAGGAGGCAGGATGGAAGTGTCCTCCTCCCCAACTGCAGGGAGATCCCAGGAGGAGCTCCGTTCAACCCACCACACACATCACAATATATCCAGAAGCAGCTCCCTGTTCTCAACATACATCTTACCGTTGTCTGTAGTCAGCAGATATTTCCGGTAGATAAAATGTAAACGGGTTGGGGGGGGGGGGGGGGTGGACTGAATAAACTGGTATTTCCTAGCGCTCATCTGAATACAGATTTGTATAAAATTGAATGAAAAAAAGGAGCATTGTCAGTATTTTCAAGGTTTCGGTTCAAGATATGAAGTGCTACCCACAGCAGCTCTGCAGCAGGTGCAGTGAACACAGCTAGAGCACAGTGTGATTATCCATGAGGTGCACGGCAGGTGATCTAAAGTGTTCACACTGCCAGGAGGGGGGAGCAACTTGGGGGTCCTGGTGTCAGTGTCTGGGTGATATGACACAGTGTGGCAGGTTATCAGGCTCCAGGCTTCATACTATCATATGACACTCTCACCAGTGCTGCAGAAGGTGTCAATATACGTTATAGCACAAACCCTCAGTGGAAACACTCATGGTAGAATGAAGTTTTATATTCTGGCTTTGGAGATCTACAAGCGAGGAAATTACATGCAGTTAGCCAGTTTCTCCCTGGCCCCATTATTATTGATTGGAGTGGGAGACTCAAGTTAATAAAGAGCGTTTTCACTTTCTCTGTTGTTTTATGCCTTTATAATGCACGAATGCAACATTTCTTGTTAAATGACAAGTTCATTTAGGGGCCGTAGACGTATGTTGTAGTCACTTCACACAAGCCCCACTGCAGGAGGAAGTGTTTGCAGATAACTCACTTTAGTTTCTGTTCTCTTGGGTTCCACATGTATGTCGAGCTGAAATGCAATCATTTGAATATGATTAGTGGTATTCTCCAATGTGAAAGACCTGAAAGTTTGCAGCAGATTCCATCTTGTCGTGGCTTGCGAGATATTTGATTAGCTGATAAACCAAAACTTCCATCTTCTCAAAATGAGAAAGCAAATTCCACTGAGGATGTGTCAGGAATAAAGACACCAACGTGTGTCTCAGTTATTGGACAACCACACTGTGAACAGCCCCACCCACCACCTTTCCATCCAGCCTCAACATCGCAGATGACAAGACCAGCGGTCCAGAGAGAGGAGTGTGTGGCCCACTCATCACATACACTGGGATTAGGTAAATGAACCAGTATGATCAGTGATGCAGTTTAGTGGTTAAGGGCTGAACACAGGCGCACAGATGTGTGGTATAAGATTTCAAACCCAGGAGAGGAAGATTTAGTGCAGTCAGGGCGTCTGATGTGAACTCTGATGAGGAGAGACCTCGGGAGAGTGCAAGAGAGAACCGAAGGGGCTCGGGGCGTCGGACAAACCCTCAGCTTCTCAGTATAATGCATTTGTTGTCTGTGTAGGGAGTGAGAATGGAATGTTAGTGCTTCAATCTTTCCTACTTATCCTCTCTGCACTACTGGCTGTGTGTGAGAGCTTCCACCGAGGAGAGCAATGTGTGTCCAGGTGTGCAGCATCACAGGCAGTAGCACTGTGGATGAGACCCAGAACCCTCTGAATGCTGGATCGGCCAGTTCTCACTTACCAGATCAATTGTAAATCACAGAAACAAATGGTTTTTCATTATGGAAGTCTTCTGCAAAGCATGCATTTATTTTACTGAATCTAAAATAAAACACCATGTTCAAATATCTCACCTGCAGTGTGTGTATTACCCACATAAGTCATGTCATAAAATATCAGGCCTCTGCAACATTTGCAGCACAGCAGAGCATAATTCCTAAAGTGATTTAAACCTAAAGTCTAAATCCAATTTAGCTTTAATTAAATGCCAACCACCACAGCTGCCTGTTTGCATCAGATCTACTTGATTAAGTTAGCACAGGGGAATAGGACCATATAAGCGCCTGGATATTTTGGGGGGAAAACTGCAATAAAAACCACTGACAAAATCTCTGTCAAGCTCCTAATGAATAAAAATGTAGTACTAAAATTACATTCTGAAGCAGTCACAGAAATATATAGACATTTTATTAAGGGACATCAGGCACAATGTCAAGTTACTTTCTTAACATGACATGCACATATGCATTGTTTTGTTTGGCTTACTGCTCTGATAACATTTCCATAAAGGTGATCTATAAAACTCTATCACTTCATAAAAGTTTGTGTAATAGAGAAGGAAATTAAATTGCAAAACCGACAGGATCAATAAACATATTATTTGCCATTGCACAGACTAATGCCTTTTGCTGTCCCATTGAACAGGCATCCAGATTAAACCATTCAAATGTAAAATGTACCAAGCTTGTTTAGGGCTCATAAATTCAGGGGTCTTGGGAAAACATTGACGAAATTCTCTGCTTGATTAACTTTAATCATCTTCACACGGAGATGAGAGGACAGTGGGGAGGTGAGCGTGAGGGCAGTAGATGATGAGAACACTAACATTTACAGCATCGCCAGCATCACTGAACAGATGCTGCCGCTGGAGCTGTCACCTCTGACCCTCAGCTCGCTGGCTTATTACTGCCATGGGAGGAGCACAGGAGAGCATCCCGACAGGAGCTTCCAAGAATCAAGTGAGACCATTAACCTTCTACTCAGGGCACTTTATCCTGCCGAAGATGCTTCACGGGACCGAAGGGCATTTTGTTCATGGCATGAAACTTTAATTGTGCCATCACGTTTCCTCAGTTCTCATCTCCTGATACTTTTACGGCCCATCACACATCTTCTGAGTGATCTGGAGTGTCCTGAACTTGCGCTGAATGTCTTCCCAGGTCTAAAAGGATCTCATGTTCATCATACAATTCACAATCATGTAATGAATACGTTATGTATCTATTTTAAATTTAGAGCGGCTTTGCTTACGGTAATGAAAAGTCATAAGCAGTTCTATATATGAAACAATTTATGAAAAATATTGTCAGGATGAAAATGAACCAAAGCATTCTTTTCGTGTGTGAATGCCGTGATTGGGCCAGGTACTCCCAGGGAAGACATGCAGATGACTCATTCTTCACTGAAGTAATTGAATAGTCTGGGCGCTCAGGTTACAAGAGATTGCTTTAGCACATTGTACGATCAGAGCTCTGAAACTGATGCCAACCTGCAGAGCCATTATTGGAGTCCAATTGCAGTGAGAGTTAATTCCCCAAGCAATCAAACTGGTCTCATATGCAAGACACTTTTTCTGAGTGTTAACACTATATCTAATTTGATGACTTCCTTCTAGAATTGACTGATCAACGCTAAGCCACTAGAATATGTTTAAAATGGAGAGTGCTCTTTTTCACCGAAGCAAACTGAAACACCAAAGATGATTTATGCTGTTACATGTCAGTGTATGAAGTTATTGTGTATTTATGATTTTACATGTGGAAAGGAACCAAATGCATTGACTGAAATCTGAGGTGCTAAAATGGTTCTATTGTTATAATCTAAAATGAAAGAGTGAGTGTTCAGTGGGATCGTTGCACATTTAACAATGGTTAATGTGTTAGGATGCTTTCAGGAAACCTGGCCCATCTCAGAAACATGACATGAATCCTAAACTAAGACATAATATGAATCCTGGACTCTCCCAAAAATTGTTTGCAAAATATTGTAATTTAGGCAATATATTTAAAAAGAAAAAAAAGGATGACAGCAAAACATTTAGCAATTAACAGCATTTCCCACTTTACTTATGCACATCATGTCCTCACATAGGAGACTAACAGGAACCACAATTTACACTATGTGTAGTGAATGAAGACCTGGATTCAGACTCTCATTTGACTGCAGGCCCTTTCACAGTTGACAGGCTAGACATGCAGTGCTATTTAAACAGCATCTGCAGCAGGCGGCTCAGATAAAAGGGCTTTCATCCTGCTTCCATCGACACGCTGCAGGACCTCAGTGCTTCATGACACCTGCCAGTCCTGTGGGACAGTGTGGGACCAGGCTGGGGGACAGTGTGTGTGGGACCAGGCTGGGGGACAGTGTGTGGGACCAGGCTGTGGGACACTGTGTAGGACCAGACTGTGGGACCAGACTGTGGGACAGTGTGTGGGACCAGGCTGGGGGACAGTGTGTGTGGGACCAGGCTGGGGGACAGTGTGTGGGACCAGGCTGGGGGACAGTGTGTGTGGGACCAGGCTGGGGGACAGTGTGTGGGACCAGGCTGGGGGACAGTGTGTGTGGGACCAGGCTGGGGGACAATGTGTGGGACCAGGCTGTGGGACCAGGCTGTGGGACACTGTGTAGGACCAGACTGTGGGACCAGACTGTGGGACAGTGTGTGGGACCAGGCTGTGGGACAGTGTGTGGGACCAGGCTGGGGGACAGTGTGTGTGGGAAAAGGCTGGGGGACAGTGTGTGGGACCAGGCTGTGGGACCAGGCTGTGGGACACTGTGTAGGACCAGACTGTGGGACCAGACTGTGGGACCAGACTGTGGGACAGTGTGTGGGACCAGGCTGTGGGACAGGGTGTGGGACCAGGCTGGGGGACAGTGTGTGTGGGACCAGGCTGGGGGACAGGGTGTGGGACCAGGCTGAGGGACAGTGTGTGTGGGACCAGGCTGGGGGACAGGGTGTGGAACCAGACTGTGGGACCAGACTGTGGGACAGTATGTGGGACCAGGCTGTGGGACAGTGTGTGGGACCAGGCTGTGGGACAGTGTGTGGGACCAGGCTGGGGGACAGTGTGTGTGGGAAAAGGCTGGGGGACAGTGTGTGGGACCAGGCTGGGGGACAGGGTGTGGGACCAGGCTGTGGGACACTGTGTAGGACCAGACTGTGGGACCAGACTGTGGGACAGTGTGTGGGACCAGGCTGGGGGACAGGGTGTGGGACCAGGCTGGGGGACAGGGTGTGGGACCAGGCTGGGGGACAGTGTGTGTGGGACCAGGCTGGGGGACAGGGTGTGGGACCAGGCTGGGGGACAGTGTGTGTGGGACCAGGCTGGGGGACAGCGTGTGGGACCAGGCTGTGGGTGCTTCTCATTAATGCTCATCGGTGATGGCGCTGTGCCTAAGTTAGGGTCTCATGTCTATCCCTAAGCGTACATAAATACATAGAGGTAATCTGTCTCATTGCAGGCTATGGACATGGATTACAAACCCCTTAGTTAGATGCAAGCAGGGTGTCACTGAGATTTCCATTCAATCTGTATCTTGGCAATCTCTTACAAAAAGCACACGTGATAAATGATGATGATGGAGTGTGATGTTAATTTTGGGAATGCCAGGTTTGCACCGTAGAGTTCACTGAGGGGGATGAGATGCTACTGAAACTGTGCTTCATAATCCTTGGTGATCAGTACTGCTTTGGTTCTGTGTGTCCAGGTTGGTGAAGCCTTCATCACAACTGCCCTGCACCACAATCAAGTCAACATGGGTGTGACATGCCCGGGGTGTCCTGGGGTGTCTGGTTCTGATGGTCCAGAAGGAGGATGGACTCCTTTGGCGTTGTGTGTCATCACCACATGCAGCCTTTCACCACAAACAAACGATTGATGTGAGCACAGCACAGATCAGAGCATGCTGTGAGAAGAGAATCTTCCCTTTAAGATTCAAGACTCCATTCTAATGAGATACCAATTATTTTGAAATTGGTTTTCATAAATAAGTGAAAATATATGTCAAATATGTGAAAATGACAGAAACAAAACATTTAATTTAAACTTTGCATACAAACTTTGCAAAGTCAACAGAAAGAAACTTCAATAGAAACTTGACAATAATAACAGACATAATAGCAGGACTACACATCATATTGTTTACAGGCTTTTCCAAATATATGAACAGATTTATTTTCTGTTGTAAAATGTTGTATCATATGAAAGACATCAACAATAAGAATAATGTTCTTCTCACTAGAGCAGTCTATGACTCAAACACCTTTGAGGGTTTGTGCCTAGTTATCTCTTTTACATTTTTCAAATCTTTCATTGCTTTCAAGAAATCTCTGTGCATATTAATAAATGTCCACTAGAGGATGCTAGAACAAAGGAAATTACAGTAATCTCACTGAAATGAAGAATAAGCTTTTAACAATATGATTAGTCATCCCAAATATAAACTGCATTCTATATATATATTCTAAATCAATGTATTATTATTATTACTACTTTTATTGTTGTTGTTGTCCTCATTGACATTGTTGTTGTTGTGTTATCAGTGAAGACAACATGCAGGTGTCCTCATGGACACTCATGTCCTCCCTTGATCTCTTGGCCACTGTGCCAGTGTGCTGCTGACAGCCCTGTGTTCCTCCTACAGTCCTTCTGCACACAAGCCCAGAGCACCACTCCACCGCACTGGAAGAGAGGGACACGTCCACCGCGCTGGAAGAGAGGGACACGTCCACCGCGCTGGAAGAGAGGGACACGTCCACAGCGCTGGAAGAGAGGGACACATCCACAGCGCTGGAAGAGAGGGACACGTCCACAGCGCTGGAAGAGAGGGACATGTCCGCATCCCTGGAAGAGAGGGACACGTCCACTGCGCTGGAAGAGAGGGACACGTCCACAGCACTGGAAGAGAGGGACATGTCCACATCCCTGGAAGAGAGGGACACGTCCACTGCGCTGGAAGAGAGGGACACGTCCACAGCGCTGGAAGAGAGGGACACGTCCACCACCCTGGAAGAGAGGGACACGTCCACAGCGCTGGAAGAGAGGGACACGTCCACCACCCTGGAAGAGAGGGACACGTCCACAGCGCTGGAAGAGAGGGACACGTCCACTGCGCTGGAAGAGAGGGACACGTCCACTGCGCTGGAAGAGAGGGACACGTCCACAGCGCTGGAAGAGTGGGACACGTTGTCCACAGCGCTGGAAGAGAGAGACACGTTGTCCACAGCGCTGGAAGAGAGGGACACGTCTGCAGCCCTGAACGAGAGGGACATGTCCACCGCGCTGGAAGAGAGGGACACGTTCACAGGCAGCGAGTAAGTGTCCACTGCAGCGGAACTGGGTGTTCTCCTCAGTGTGACCTCCTTATTCTCAAACAGTAACACTCCACAGTTTGAACTCTTGTAGTCAGAGTGCAGTTACTGGCTCAATTGGAATTTAATTTCCTTGATTTCCTCATATGCTTCCAAGCATATTGTATTAATTACAGAGAATATTTTATAAAACATCAATTTCAACTATATGGCACTGTGTCTTCAATCCTACATCCTTTTCCCATCACTAATGCATTTGTGTACTAACTACTACAGCTACTCACACAGCATGACCTCAGCATGTGTCCAATGCTACTGTTACAGGGCTGAATGTGCTTAAAGGTCCAAGTCTAATTAGCAGTAGGGCAGCCTAACGAGCTCATTACTATTTCCAGGAAGTAATCGGTAGTCCTGGTGCAGTTTCAAAGAAGATGTTTGTATTGTAGTATTCTACATTCTGAAGAACTTTTGTCGTAGTATTCTAATACTCTGTAAAGGTTTGGTTTTGTGCTTTTGTTATTATAGTTTAGTACTTTGTCATTTTCTGGTGTTGTGCTTTTGTTATTGTTTTCTAGTACCTTGTAAAGGTTTTTTTGTGCTTTTGTTATTGTATTCTAGTGCTTTGTAAAGGTTTGGTATTGGACCTATTTGCAGTACCTAGCCCAACACTGGCTGACACCACCGGTCTTCATAAATGTCACATGGTGCCTCTCCACAGTAGGAGACTGTGACGCATTATTAGTCAAGTCCATTTATACTCACACAGTACTCTGCATGAAGATGAGTGTGGAACGGTTACTTTTCCCTTTATTGTAGCTGTTGCTGCTTTATTTATATTAGCTCTATTTTTCTAAGACAAATAACAAGACACTGTTGTGGGAAACATTTATATCATGCATGTGTTCAGTCCAATGATGATGTGTCATTGACGTCACTGGTTCACGCTTTAGGACGAGCATATTGTCATGTACCTGCACTCATATGCTGTCAATGTAACACAACTGAATGACTTGAAGAGCAGTTTTGCATAATACACTTGTGTATGCTGGCATGTCTTATAGTACAAGACCTACACAGAACTCCAGGGCCTGATCACGAGGTACAGTGTAAACACACCTGCCATAAAACATGCACTCGGACGTTCTGTAAGTATCAAGCACACCCAGATAGCTCATTGTTAACTGCATCAGCGGTATGTAAATGTGAGAAGCCAGAGGCAGGATGGGTTCTGGAGGCAGGATGGGTTCTGGAGCGGGACTGATATCTGACAGGCTGCTGCTCTGTTCAAATGACCATTTGCTTGTTTTCTGCAGTGCTGTATTGTGGCGATGGCATCGCTTAAGAATGTAATATGCTGTATTTTTATTTTAAAATAATAGTAATAATAATAGAAGAATTCAACATTAGTTAAATTAGCCAAACAGCTAAATCCTGTTCTTTTTTAGGAATAAGACATTTTTACCCATTTTTGAATGTCGAATTGCAACTAAAAGGATAATTGAAAACCTTGTTCTTTTTTAAATGGACAATCTATTTTATTGTAGTTCTTGTAGTTCAAAGCAGTCAATTATTAGATGCGTACAGCCATATTTATATGGCTCATATTTATGAAGTAAATATTCACTGTTGAGACTAGAACCAGTCTAAGCAATTGGACAGTGTAAACACATTAAGAATGTATTATCTAAATATATCCTCTATCCAGGAATATATCCACTGGAGTGTTTGAATTTCACGTATCAAAATTATATCTATATTCTAAACTTGTTGCTCTAACACTCTAGTGAAATAAGAGTATAAACTGCGTTGTGTGTGTCCAGGTCTGAGTTCTGGCTGTGAGCACCACTGCTGTGTGAGGCTGCGCTACTACTGCACCTTATTATTCATGCTTGTTCTGCAAGAATACACTATAAACATTACAACCCGGCAATCAAAGGTTAGGTACCAATATTTGGATAACAGAAAGTCCCACCTCTAATGTACAGTAGGAATCATTGTTTTTCTTTTCTCTGAAGCCCAGAACATAGACTCTGGGACGGCATGTACTATTGCCTCTCCTCATTGGGCTACAACTGCGCGACTGTACAGGAGAACCTCTGTGATTGGCTTTTAGGCCTGTCACTCAATGTGCAAAGTCCTAACAGTGAGCTCTTCTGTCAAATGATGCAGGTGTGGGAGGAGATAGAGCAGAGCCCTCATCTCCCTGTAAGGTTTTCACACCCTCCCTCTCCTTTACTCTCTGTCCCTCCCTCCCTCCCTCCCTCACTTTCTGTCCCTCCCTCCCTCCCACACCACCTGCCCTTCAGTGCTACAGAACAGCCGTGGTACAAGACAGCGCAGCGGCGATCCTGTCCTCATTATTAGACCAGGGGAAACAGCACCCTTCCCCCGCTTGGTTCTCCAGTCTCTCCTCCTCCATCCTCCTCGCACGCTTGTCGGTGCTTCGTCTCCACGCGCGGCTGGACGGAGGGAGGGGGTGGGGGGTCGCTCGCGCCGGCAGCTCGCGCCGGCCGCTGCTGCTGAAGCTCAGATGGGAGGGGGGCGCGCTGGCGGTGGAGCTGCGTGGCGGGTCTGCCCGGGTGCGGGATGCTGAAAGGCGGCCGCGAGGGCCTGTTCGAGCAGGGCAAGAGGCTCCAGCAGCAGGGCGACTCCCGCGCGGCTCTGCGCTGCTTCCTCAGCTGCCTGCTGGGACTGACTCACGTGCAGAGCTTCCATTCTCTGCCCAACTGCCTGCACCAGGTGAGCACCACGCTGCAGCTCACAGACCCTCACTTGTGCACCAGCATGGACGGACTGTCCCCATCACTCACGCCACACACGGTGGTACAGTAACCACGGCGGGGTTGACGTAAATATTTACTTTGCATTTGTGTAAGGGTCATGCACACAACTGAAGCGTCATATTTGAACATGACCTGCCTCTGCACGTGCATGTGTGGTACCAATATTGTGTGCACGCACAGGGTACACATGTAATTGAGCATAGCAAGTACATTTAGAGCACAGAGGAGTAGCCTAGATGTGTTTATATAGCATCTGGTTGATTTAATGGGACACTAATGAAAACCAACTGGGTTTGGTTAAATAATTTCAACATACTAGCCTGCTCCTGCATATTTTAAGGACACAAGTAGGGGACATTTAAGGGGACAGTTGTTATTATTATAACAAAAAGTAAACATTTTAATTATCCAAGTTCTTCGAACTGATGACACACAGATGCTCGTATACAGACATATTACGGCATGTAAGTTTAATGCACAATTTGTTTATTTGCTTGTCAGTGCATAGGAAGAAATGGACTTTAGCCTGTGAGATGACTGGCCTGTAGTGAGCTGTGCCTCCTGCTTTGGGATGTGTGGGAGCTTTCAGCATTCCAAAAAAAGGTTTAGAAATGTTCAGCTGTTGATTTTCCCCTCTGTTGACCTGGCTTCAAACATGACTGACTGGTGACAGTGAAGTAAATAATAGCTGGGTGCCTTGATAACTCAGTCCCACTGGGCTACTGGTGAGTCTAGTTAGGCATTAGTGTCTGAGGGTTAGAAGTGTCACGGGAAGTGCGTTGTGTATAAACACTAGCTCTTATACAAGTGGAAAGGAATGTGTGGTATGAAATGGACCAGAGTCTGGCCAAGAGAGCAATACATCACATCCAACATACAAGTGTTTAATGACACTCACATCTATCACAATACCGTAGTGTTTACATGAGGAAAACATACAAGGTTTGGATAAAGTTATTTTGAGTTATTTTTTATTTTTTTGAGTAAAATTATGCAATTTTGAGTGTGACAAAAGATGTTATCACTAGTGGATTATCTGTTGTTGGATAATCTTTTTTTTTTTTTCTCTGATAGATTGCTGAACTCTTCATTGATGAGAAGAACTGTATCCTTTTCTACAAAGCTCAGCATACACAATACACCTTTATTCTCACACAATCCACTAACATGAAATGCTTATTCTTATCTAATACACCGAGTAAATATATATATATATAACAATTCCGTAAGCTTAAATTGATTATTTTTTAATCTTTATGTATATAACATAAGAAATATGCGTTCATATATCTTTTAGGAATACCATATAGAAGTATCATATTACATGATACATTGCCTCTTTATACAGACTTAGTATCCCATGTGAACTGGATGAATGTGTTTTAGTCTGATGAATGTATTTTAGTGCTTTGGATAATCGGTTAGGTCACGTCGGACTATGAATAGCATTAAGCTATCTTCAAATCTAACATATTAATTATGCTATCAGAAATTTTGAACTGAACTGTCATGGTAAAAGACATGACGTTATACTGGGTGAGAGCCCCCAGCTCGAGTGGAGACAGCCTGAGACTGTCCACTGCTGTGATAAAGTGGTGGTGATAAGTGAGTAGCTCTTAAGCAGAACTGCTCCACTATGTGGGAATGACAGACCATTAGATCCATTCAGACCAGTTCTTCTGTGTGCTGCTCAGCACTCTACAGAACACCAGTCATCGTGATTTCATTTATACGACTTTCAGCCTTACTGGGTGAGATTAGAGGATTGTTTTAAGGGAATGTAGCATATTTAATGAAACGGCCCTGGATACAAAACAAAGGGCTAAGGAGTGTGTAGAGAAGGTCGGCTCTAGCCTGCTTGTGAGGGCTGTACTCTAGTCTTATTGTGAGGGTTATACTCTAGTCTGATTGTGAGGGCTGTACTTTAGTCTGATTGTGAGGGCTGTACTCTAGCCTGCTTGTGAGGGCTGTACTCTAGTCTGATTTGTGAGGGCTGTAGTCTAGTCTGATTGTGAGGGCTGTACTCTAGCCTGATTTTGAGGGCTGTACTTTAGTCTGATTGTGAGGGCTTTACTTTAGTCTGATTGTGAGGGCTGTACTTTAGTCTGATTGTGAGGGCTGTACTCTAGCCTGCTTGTGAGGGTTATACTCTAGTCTGATTTGTGAGGGCTGTAGTCTAGTCTGATTGTGAGGGCTGTACTCTAGTCTGATTGTGAGGACTGTATTCTAGTCTGATTGTGAGGGCTGTACTCTAGTCTGATTGACCTCTTGGGAAGAGAATAAAGGTAAGAGAGAAACAGAGTTTGGGTCTCGGCAAGTTAATAAGCTCTGATACACTTTGAACTGACAAAGGCTAAAATCCTCATTTAGGAGAGCAAGGTCCTATACAAATGGTAAAATACTAACATGCAGGTGTACCTACAGGCTAGCGGATGTGCCTACAGGCTACTGGGTGTGCCTACATGGCAAATGTTGAATTTGCAAGTCTGACCTTCATCTTAGAAGGTCCATGACTGGTTATATGTAAATTCACATGCAAAATCAAGCATCTTCTGTCGTTCTTTAGTTTAGTGACCCTGAAACGTAAGAATCGGGGTCGGCGCTTCTGATGTGTGTCATTACAAACACAACAGGCACTAATCCTTTCACAGTGGGGACATGCACTACTGGGTGTTAGATTTACCTTACAAACATTTTTGTAGCTTTACCCATAGAGAGAAGCTGCATGGCTACAGACCTTGTGGTGGACGTAGGCCACAGAGAGGGGTCTTCAAATGCATATGTGTATAATTGTGGTAATAGTGTAAACAGGAGGAATTCAGTCATACAAGTTTGCTGGTGTTTGTCCCATACCAAGCCATTTATATGAAGGTTAATGCCATGATATTTCTATAGTAATCTATTACACATTTATACTATGATTTGGTCTTTCTGATTCTTAATAGGACACTTCCAGATCTCCATTAATAGCCCTATATTCACGGTACCCAGAAGCCTTCACTTTGTTTCTGCTCAAGATCAGGAGGAGCTTCATCTAGTCAAAATGACTATAATTTGCATTTGTTCCTGGTCTCATCATAATAATTACAAACTTAGATTGTTTGCCTTCAGTCTTATCTAAAGTACTCACAAACCAGACCTGACCCGCCCATCTGTGCTCTAAAAATATGTCAGGAACTCCTGGGAATACGTGTCACATCCTGGAAAATTGTCATTGGAAAAAGACAAACTTGTGTTAATAGCGTTAGGAGGAACATCACAAATCTTAGCTAATGATGATTCACATTCAGAAATGTGACACGTCAACTTGTGTAGTGGTGCTTGTCTGGGCCCTGGAGTGGTCTACCTTATACCACTGTGATGGTCCCGGTTGACTGAAATGGAAACGTTTTTGTTTGCCCTGTACCTGTTTTGTTTTTTGTTGGTGCTGGTGTTAGCACAGCTGCATGTTGGAAGCGCAGGCCTGTGGTAGCGGTCCAGTGCTCTAGCCTGATTGGTGCAGGGAGGGGGGAGCAGATCCAGCCAGCCTCGCCCATCTGCTGACAGCGCTCCCCCAGGAACACTGCCTCACTCCGCTGCTCAGAGTACCAGTGCAGAAAGCCAGACTTCCACAGTCTTCCAGAGAAATGTGATTTTTAAAAATTGGTTTTGGCTAAATGAGTACTAGCCTTCAGCGTTTAGCACAGATTCAATCAATGCAGAGATTAAAGTGACATTAAAGTGTATGCGTTTGTTTTTTTTTTTACTTAGTAATGACTTTGTAAGACCAAAATAGAAACATTTGTAAGACACTATATCTGAACACATTACACCCTGAAATATTTTTCAGCTAAGGTTTATTTTTAGAATATTTCCCTTTCTAAGCAAAAGGCTTTAGTGGTACTTGCCAAGCAAAGGTGTACCTTTTGATCATTGCAACTTTTGGCTATGTAAATAAACAAATATACATCTGTCAGTAGCTTGAATGCATGTTTTGTGTATTTCTATAGAGAGAGGGAGGAGCAGATCCATTCAACAATGAAAGCCATTAACAAAATATAACTTGCAGGTAATACGTCCAATCAGGTAACCAAGTGTTAAAAGTTCGTTACTTGACTTTGAAATGACACTAAAGTAAACCAGGAAACCATTTAGATTCCTTTGGTGGTCCCCCACAGTGATGCTGAATGTGGGAGTGATTGGCTGTGCCTGTGTGTGTGTGTGTGTGTGTGTGTGTGTGTGTGTGTGTGTGTGTGTGTGTGTGTGTGTGTGTGTGTGTGCCATTATACGAATGCTTCCTTCACTGGTCTGAATCAGATGAGAAGGCCCTGCAGTTCATTCAGGCTGAGAAGCTGTTCTATGAAGTGGCGTTGATTGAGCTCAGCGCCCTGCAGGGCCCCACAGGTAAGTCCTGTTCCTCTTAGTCCAGCTCTATTCTTTGTGCTCATGCTCACACGGCCACACTGCAAAATTTCTGATTTGTATATTGTTTCAAAAATACTTTTGGATTGTATTTGCGTTGCATATTATCAAAGTAAAAACTAGGAAGTGTGCAGAGTGTCTCTGGTAGCAGGCTGGCTGTTTTGGGCAGATGCTCCTGATATTGTTGGGGTGGTGATTAGAACAGTGCTGTAATCTGCACTCAGGGAAACCAGCATGTGAGCCTAAACAAACCCAAAGCCCTGAATACAGATCCAACTTAACAAGGCCAAGCACCATGCAGAGCGCAGCAGGACAGGCCATCATTCACAGGGGAGGGGGATCGATGTCCTGTCTGCTGCCACGTGTGCGTGATCCAGCATGGCCTCCGTGGCCCTGCTGATGCAGCACACTGTAGGGAGCTGGTCTGGAAGGGCAGCGCTCCACACAGATTAATGACACACACACAGACATAGAGCACTGAAGAGCTGCTCCATGGAAACAAGAAAACCTGCCTCAGCTCTCTGGAGCTGCACTGCCATGACATTCACTCATTCACCCACTCATTCACTCATTCACCCACTCATTCACCCACTCATTCACTCATTCACCCACTCATTCACCCACTCATTCACTCATTCACCCACTCATTCACCCACTCATTCACTCATTCACCCACTCATTCACTCATTCACCCACTCATTCACCCACTCATTCACTCATTCACCCACTCATTCACCCACTCATTCACTCATTCACCCACTCATTCATCCACTCATTCACCCACTCATTCATCCACTCATTCACCCACTCATTCATTCATTCACCCACTCATTCACCCACTCATTCACCCACTCATTCACCCATTCATTCACCCACTCATTCACCCACTCATTCACCCATTCATTCACCCACTCACTCATTCACTCACTCACTCACTCGCTCACTCATTCACCCACTCATTCATTATTTCACCCACTCATTCACCCACTCATTCACTCACTCATTCACCCACTCATTCACCCACTCATTCACCCACTAATTTTCTCTCTTAATTCCTCTCATCTATCTCCCTTTCTCTCTCTCTCTGTCTCTCTCCCTCTCTCTCTTTCCTCCTCCCACCCCTCCCTCTATCACTCTCTCCCTATCTCTCTCTCTCTCTCTCTCTCTCTCTCTCTCTCTCTCTCTCTCTCTCTCTCTCTCACTTTCTCACTTTCTCTCTCTCTCTGCTCCCCTCCCCTCTACATCTCACTGCTGCACATGTGTCTGGATGGCTGTAGAGTTCTAGCACTTGTAACATATAGCGTTGTCGTTTCTGATGCTGTGTGTGTGTGTGTGTAGTGGGTGCTGAAGAGGACTGCTCACTGAGCTCTCCAGGATGGCTCTCTCAGGAGGACTTATCAAAGCAGGCCGCACAGGCCCAGGATCTTGAGAAACTGGCCCAGCTTTGCATCATGAGCAAAAGGTATGAGTTTTCCTGGAGTGTGGCATACATAAGAGAGCTAGGCCGGGAACGGTTTCCTCCACGACCTGTGAAACTATATGAAGGGTGATATGTTTGTGCTAAGATATTTGTGTTTTATGTGTTAAAAGGAAGGTCCTCTAGTTATTTTATACCATATCCATCCAGTATAAATTGTCTGCATATGTCTGTTGATATTAGTACTTGCTGCAGTCCTGACTAAAACTAAATATTAGTGCTTGGTTTTCTGGCTCAAGCCGGTAAACACTCTATTTTTGGAGCCTTTAAGTGAAGACAAAGGGCACGCGTGTGGAGAGTGCTGTGCTGGCACTGAGGCTGGGGCCACTCTGGAGGATAGGAGCGCATCTGTTTGAGGGGGGAGGAGTTAGGGTCTGTGGACCCGCCCCCTGGCCCAGGGCAGCAGGCCTGTCGTCCAGCAAGAGGCCGACTGCTGGGGTCATGGGTTGGTGGATCTGTTCTCCTGCAACAGGGCTTCCACTGCGCCTCACACGTCGCTCATTAGCAACACTAGTTTGTGATTCAGATGGTGAATATAATAATAAATTATATTATATTTGAAATATAATATAATCTTTTAAACTTAGTTTAAAAACAATCGATACATTTCTTTATATTTGTATCTCTGTAAATCCCTTTTTTGATGATCCATTTTTGGAACCAGGTTTTTTGCGAAACAAGGGTGACCCGTGTCACACCGAACCCCACGTACGCACACAGGTAGAATGGGAGAAAGGTGACTAGAGTTACATGAGTCAGCAGGTGTCAGGTGTTACTGGATCACCCTGACTCAGGTGTCCCGTGTCCTCAGCGCACTTAACGTTTCCACACAGTCATGTGTAAGGCCACCACATGCTGCGCACATGAGGACAGTGACCAATGTTCATGTCCGTCTGTACCGGCCACACACGCCAACTACATCCATGTAACCTTGTGACAGGAGATAAGATTGATGCTGTAGAATTACAATTACATTACACTTGAATGACATGGAGACTGTTTAATTGCTCTCATGAGCTTAAATTTGAGACCAGTGACACAGGGATAGATAGTGGTATTTGCATTATAATCTCTTAATCTGTACCTGTGTGTAGTGGCTCAGGTAACACAGGATGGCAGGGAAGGCTGTGGATTTGAGCTATGCGGGCCCATTGAAAGAGTAGCCTCACTAATGGCCAGTGACTCTACACAGCAGGAAGTGCAACTCAGACCTTTTATCGTAAAGTAGTGAAGCTGTATTTTCTTCAGAGTGCAGCAAATAGAAACGCTGCTTCCACTCATTCCATCAGAGAGTCCATTTTTTGGTCAGGTTTGGGTGTTTGTTCATCCTGCACCTGAGTGCCAGGTACACGAGCGTATGATTCAACGTAGAGCCAGTCTGGGTGGTGGAGGAGGTGAAGCAGAGATGAGGCTTCCACCAGCACTCAGCTGCAGCTTTATTGTAGGACCATATGCAGCTTTTCTAAACCGTATTCACTAACACACACATGTATGGACATCTACAGACACAGTCACACACACACACATCTACACAGAAAATGGTTTGGTGTCTTTAATCTTTCAGTCTTGTAGCCAATAGCGCTCCCCATGCTGAGAAGCCAGCTGACCACCTGCAGATCATACATCCTTCACAGACTCACAACTGGACTGTGAATTGGAGTGTCGCTCGGACATTTACTCTGAGCTTGGCATCGCTTATCATGTAGTGAGGTGACCGGCAGTCTGGATGACCTTTAACCCTACATGTTACAATAGTCTCCAAGCCTGGGCTCATACCCTGGGACTGGTCTTACTGTACCAGAACCTGCTGGCATGCTGGCGTTCAAGGTGCTAATTCATGCATTACTGCTCACACAGAGCCATTGTGGAAACTAAACCCGGGGTGAATGTAAAATTAGAATGACAAGGACCAGGGGGTGAGAGCATTGTGCACTGGGCACCTTTCACACATGATCATGTAGAGGGTCAGATTAACTGGTGCGGGCCACATGTTATCAGTGCCTAAATGAAAGGCTAATGGTGGAACCAGGGGTGACGTGCAGATGGACTTCACGGCCCACGTAGCTGAGCGTGGGGCCTTCTCGCTCGGCCTGGCCTGGGCCTGCTGTGGTTGTCACATTTCAAAAGAAAGTATTTCGGTGCAAAGGTGTCAGAATTGTGTTGACAGCTTACAGGGAGGAGATCCATGTTTAAAGTACCCTGGTTTTCCATGTTTAAATTACAGAATACACTGCAACACACTACACACTGTAGTACACACTACACACTACAGCACACACGACACACTACAGCACATTATACATCACAGCACATACCACATACTGCTGTACACACCACAGCACACACTACACACTGCAGACACACTACACAGTGTCGCACACACTACACACTGCAGCGTACACTACACACTACACACTGCAGAACACAGTACAAACTGCAGACACACTACACACAGCAGGTGTGTAGCACACTGCTACTGCAATTTTTGCATTTAAATAGTTCAAAGTCACAGATCGGGAATATCCAGAATAACTGCTCAATTTCCTTCACTTTTTATTTCCCCATAAATTAACTGAAGATAATTAACAATCCATTCATTAGCATGCAAACACAACAGCACATCTGTGTGTCTGTCTGTCTCATGCATAACCTACACCTGTCTCTCTAACACCTGATTAACGTGGAAGGTGTACATACATATAACTGTAAAAGAACAAGAGAAGTAATAAGATTGTTTTTAATTCTCTTTCTCGTATTTCTTTTTTTCTTTTCAGACCCCACCTTGCTTTAGAGTACAGTGGTAAGGTACGTGTGTGATGTTCCAGTGAGCACTCCTCAGTTCTGAAACTATACAAGCATGAAAGGTTTCTAAAGGAAGGCTATGCTGAAATCCCTTCACCTCTGCTGCAGTTCACACCTGTTGTCTCCGCTTGTCTCAGGCCACTAAAATCCGTCAGCGCGCATTTGGTAATGATCACCCCATCACAGCCCGGAGTCTGGAGCTACTGGCCACCGTCTATGCTGAGATTGGCAAAACAGAATATTCAGGTATAACAACCGTCCTGCCACCATCCAAAATAATAGATAAATAAAATATTAAAGGTAATGTGATGTATATAAAATAAATTTTTAAAAGTTTATTAAAGACTCTGAAAATGTTTCTGCAGGGCATCTCACTTATAGTTAAAAATAGCAATGCAGTATAGTAAATAGCAATATCATAATAATAGCAATGTAATAATGATGTAATAATGTCATGAAGTACTGTAATAGTAGCTGTTGACTAGCATGCATCAGTGCACCACACATCTATGAAAAACAGAAACAAAGCAAGCAGAGGACATTACCTGAGAGGTCTCCTCCTGCCCCAATGTCTGTCTTTGACCTGAGACATCTCCTGCTCTAACCTCTGTCTTGGACCTGAGACGTCTCCTCCTGCCCAAACCTCGGCTGGCTTCCACATGGGCATGACCGTCTGATCAGCACCTTAGAAAAGCTCTCTTACATCCCACTGAAAAGTCTTCAATATCTACTATGAATAGTTGCACATACTTGTTAAAAATGCATTTTCATCAACACTAAATTTGCCTCTCACTGCTAATTATAGTGCACTCGTATATTAAATGACCTTTATCAATGCATAAAATAACTACTCAACACGCAGGTAGCATACTTTCATACTATGAAATCAGGTAGCATACTCTTATCTTAGGTTCTAAATTCATTTTTATTTTATTGTTAAACAGAAAAGCCCTTTCATGCCTGTAGCAGATAGAGGCCAGGTCCCTCTCTCTTAGTGCCCCTATAACAGTAGTACCTCCCCGCAGGGCTCAGCACTATGTCTTTAAGACCAGTTATGCTCTGAAGTGTGCCAGACGCTCTTTCAGGAGGTTTCATATCCTTGGTAAAAACGTACACCAGACATGCGACAGCTCCTGATTCAGCTACATGAAGAAAGTGCTTCCACTGCAGCTCTCCGTCTGTGAGGCGCAGATGAGAAACGCAGCACCGTTTACCACCATCACACAGTCACACACACAGCTGTCACAACAACCGCTACGGGACATGTTTTCTAATCATAAATTGCTTCCCGTGGTAAATTATCTAGGATTAGATGAAATCATAAGCACATCTTTAGTACGAAATAAATTAATTCTTCATTTTGTACAACATGATGACAACACAGGGATTAATTTTGCTTCTAAAATGTTACACATTAGTATTCTGTATGGTATAGTGCATTATATCTGTATTTATGAAATCATTTAATAAAAGGCAAGCATCAATGTTTAATGAGAGTTTGTTTCACAGACTCACTGGGTCACTGTGTGTCAGCTCTGTCAAAGACATTCTCTGCTACGGAGTCAAACAGAAGCACTTCCAACAGCTGCACACACCACCATAAGGACCGGCACACTGAGGTCCGGCTGAGGAGCGACCCACACCCTCCACCAGAGACTCCAACACCACAGGTACTGACACTACAGCAGTACAATGTTGGGTGCAATATTGTCTATTTTAAAACACAGCAGCCGTTATGAATAAACCAAGAGAAATTAACTGTATCACATCTGTCCTTAGGCGATCAACAGTAAAACCCCCACCTCCATCCTGAAACGGACCGGTGTAGGGGGCACCGAGTCAGACTCCACCCACCGGAGAAAAGCGGAGAGGCGTGTTCGTTTCAGGGAGCCGGAGGTTGTTGTACATGGTGAGAGGTTTGATTCAGAGGAGCTGAGACACATTCTGGTATCGCTCCTCTGTCTTGGCAGACCTGCTCGTGCATTCTAGTGCTTCTCCAAAGTGAAGTCAGCATCGTTAAGATCACTTGAAGCAAATGAGTAAAGTAAATGAAAGATAGTAGAGGTTTGAGCCCTCCCTGCAGGCACTAAAGTTAATAAATTACCTAGGTTTAACAACACACTATCATGCCCAGGGGATTTACATATATGATTAATTATACATGCAAATGAGGAACTATGCAGTCTGTGCCAAAAAGACTGCTATGTTTATGACAGAAGGCAAATTTTATCTGCAGTGTCTACAGCACATTTGGAATCAGTTGGTTGTTTATTCTTGGGTGGTAACGTTTACCTATCACATCTGTTTTATTAAGCCAGACAATCTAAAGAGCTGTAAGATTACACTATGACGGATTAATGGGTTTATGATACCAGCTGTTCGCCTTGCCCTGAAGACATGCTTTGTAAGCCTACAAAGTCTCAAAATCAAATCTATCTAATGAAGATCTACATTTCTCTCTCACTTTGGTTTTACAGACATTCCATGCTATGACTGTTTAGGAGGTGAGTTTATTGTAGAAATACTAAACCTAATATTAGGAAGCACACTGGATCAGAATGTACTGAAGTACTATTGTAGTAGTGATATGAAGCACACTGAACTGTAATTCACTGTGATATTACCATACTAATGTCAAGAGGCACACAGGGGCAAGGGTGGTATTATTTTGGGAATAATAATTATAGAATAATAATTAGCAAGAACAAAAACAAGTAATAATATTTTGAGTGGTCTTTTTTTAGATAAAATAAAACTCCCAACAGACTGTTAGCATTTCAATGATGAGGCAGTAGTGATGCATCTGAATATATTGATTAGATTAATCAAGAGACTTATAATTAACTGTGTAAATAAGATTGTTTATAATGTAATGAATTTGGCTGTTTTTCTTTATTTGTCTCACGGTACGGCAGGCCCCCTACTGGTCGCCCCCGTATACAGCGGCAGCTGTCCTGTTGTTGTGGTTATGTTCGTCCCTCAGGTGGGCAGAGCCCTGAGGGTCGTTTGTTTGCCTATATATGTCTTGTCTTTGTACCAGTTGACCGCTGGTTATTATATCCTTAATTTGGATCAAGTCACGGGTTTTTGGTTTGCGCACATTTTCCCTGAGCCTTGGCGTGATCACTTCCATTTTATTTCGCTCACCCTGCCCGTCACAATTTGGAGTATCCAAGTTCATATCTGTAGATACTAGCCTCAGACGTCACTGAACATGTTACAGGTATAATACACTCCATCTCAGCATACTATGCAAGCTGTTTTAGACATGCTGTTAACAACATTCTGTCAGCTTTAATTGGATTTTTGCAATGGTAAGGCACAGGATTAGGGTAGGTTTTGGTTAAGGATTGAGGTTGGGGTTTAAATTGGGCTGTCGGTTAAGATTAGGTTTTAGCTTGAGGTTAAGGTTAGATGGGTTGGTTTGAGGTCTGATCAGTGCTGTTTGACCCTTGAAATATTTTCCTTGTGAGTAAACGTGACTGTGATTGTATCCAAACTCTCCTTCAATCATAACGTTACAGACACTCTGTTGAGAGTTCATTAATCATCTATAAAAGACCACTCAAAATAAAGTGTTACCAAACAACAACTAAAACATTTAATATAATTAACTTTGTGTGTGTGCATTATTATATTCTGTGTTTTGTTTTTGTTCACCTTCCCTTCACCATAAACCGGTTTTGGTTTGTTACTTCAGCACTTCCAGCGTGAAACACATTTCCTCATGAGGACTTTGCCTACTTGCTCCTCACCTTTGTGGCTTTTGTTGTCTGCAGCGTATGACTCCTCCCACAGCCGGCCGCACCTGGCCGTGCTCACCTGTCTGTTCCTGCTGCTCTCTGTTCTGGCCGTGGCCTTGTACTGCACCGACCGCCGCCGGCCACACAGCGCCTGTGAGGAGCTGCAGGCCGCGCTGGCCGTCTACCTGTTCCAGCTCAAACAAATCATCTGGGGATGTTGGATCTGGATCACCATGCAGTAGCCTTGGACGGCCACTAGGGGCTTCAGCCTTGTCAACCTGTACTCTATGAAGGGACGCCATCTGTTGGCGAAGAAGTTACTCGAGAGCTGAGAGCCGTGAGGAACAGTGCTTCTAATGGAGGGATAATGGGCAATGTTGAATGCATAAGTGCAGTAACGCCGGATGTGTGTGTCCTCTGTGATGTTCTAACACACATTCTCCATGTACTTTTGATGGTCCCCTCTAGGCACTCAAAGGTTTTTATTATCCAAACATGTTTCTATGTCCTTCAGTAATCTCACATCCTTAGTTTTGCTGAGATCCAAATCTCCAGTCTGTGTTGATATCTGTCTGTCCTTGTTGCTGATGTAATCAGACCACAATGTATGTTTCTAATGCTACTTGTTACTCATCTGTGAATTAAAGGAAAGGTTCAGCAAAAAAGCAAATGTAGTCGGTTAGATCGGATGAATCAAGACACTGATAGGTGGTGATTTGCTCATTTTACTTGTTAGCTACATTAGCATTGGAACTCCTGTGTAACACTTACAGAAAGCAAAATGTGAACAAATTGACCTCATTTTGCATAAGTGGAAAATTGTGTAAATTAATTTTTTTGATTATTTACAAAAAGTTATTTAGATTGAATTGAGTATGTCTTGTACCACCTACTATGCCTGTCTTCTTAAATATCTTGGTTATTGCATCACTATTCGTTTTCTATATTATACAAAATATACTTGCCTAAATGGAATGCAATTTGTTATTTATTTTACATTTAATTGAATATACTTCGAAACTAAAATGTATTTCTCATGTACAGAAAAATGTCAATAACTGTAACCTATGTAAGCCATGTTAATGTATATATTATGTATCTGAATGTACTCCTAATCATAAATAAGACATAAAAGGGCACAATAACTAAACCCATACACTATTTTTAATGAAGGACTATGAAGTTAAGCACAAATGTCCTTATATTATTTATTCACTCAAGAGACAACTCTGGTTCACACTGAAGATAGCCATATTTTATCTTCTACAAAGTCTGACTTTGTCTACACAGAAAAATGGCAAAGCCATATTTAGTTTATGAAAAAGCAACTGAGAAAAAGGTTTGAATTTTTGAATTATTTTAATGTTCCTGTCAGTTGGGTTCATTTTACAAGAACCAACTTGGCTTTAATGTAACTTTGGTAAATGCATTTTCTTTACTATTTTTTTTACTTACTACTATTTCTAGCTGTCCTTTTTTCTACAATTAACATAATTTTAATAGTTTTTTGTTATTTTGTTTTTTTTTACAGTTTTGAAATATTCAATAAGGAATTGAGTTAAAATGTAATCATTCATCAATGTTTGTTACTATAAGTGGTGATGCGTTTTAATTACAATACTTGTTTTATGTTTATAGCTTTTGTTTTATGTTGTTTTGGAGAAATGTTTTAAAACCTTTTAACCCTAGGACATTCATTTCACTTTTGCTTAACATGACTAACCATTACTACCAATGGCACAGGTTTCACTTCAACTCATATGTACTGTCTATGGTGAATAAAACACACAGGCCATTATATAACCTCTACTGCCAAAAACAAGTAGAAAAAACACCCATTCTGTGAAGATTACATGAAACAGTTGGATTTACAGGACCCGTTTAAGATAAAACGAGTAATTAATAAATAAGTAAACAAATACTTATGCTGAATTATCTAACATTTTTAATAATGAGTGAGAATTGGTTATCGCCATATTGGCTGGCCCTTTTATTAATCATCAACCCAGTTATTCTGTTTGGCTATGTGGATTGTCCTTGAAAATATCCAATTGCACTATAATTAGAAAACTCTTAGCATATCACTGTAATATTAGCATATTATTAGCAGTTGCAGGAAACAGGAGAACCTGTTCTTAGGTGGAATTCCCTTTAAAGCAACCTCACTAGAAATGAATGTTGGACTCTTGATGTAGCTACTTCTGTCTTGCACACCTTGGTGAAGGCCTGGGGCTCTGCCCCCTCCACCTTCAGGACCCTTTAGGATGTTATGTAAACGGCACAATATTGATATATTGTGATATGCAACAAAACACTGTGACGTATTTGGGTGAAATAATTGTTTGTTTGGCTCATATAATATGGCTCAATAAATATTTCTTTGTAAGAAAAAATGCATTAAGTATATAAATGTAATTGTGTATAATTTGAGCAATATACAACTCATTTGTCCATTGCATAGCACAGTTTAATGCTTAATGTACAATGTAAACTATTAATGAACAATTTATGAGAAAGGGATAAATGAGAAAAAATGGTTTATACTTCAATTTTGAATCTTCAAAGCAATATGAAGCAAAGTATAACAACTGAATTAGTTGTAGGTGGTCTGGTGACTTCTTATCTTACTGAGCTCAACCATCTGAACTTCTGAACTTACAAAGCTATAAATCATCAAAGGACCATAGAAAATAGTACATAAACCCATTGTGACTGTGGACATGTTCTCATTCACATATTCACATTATGGTGTAAGTTAGGTTTACTTTGGTCTATGTTAACTCCACATCATTACAGAAACTATATGTGGACACTTTCAAAAGAAGTGCCTTTCTAAGGTTATCTCCTTTCTTTGTCAACTCAAATTACAGTGAAGTCATCAATAAATGTCACTGCAAACCAAAGAGACCAAGAATTTTGGCCATTTTGTTTGCCTCCGTGTATTTAACAGTGTGCATAAATGCTGATGTGAAAGTAAACCTTCAAAGGTTTACTTAAGAGCAAGTATTAATGTCACTCATTAAATAAATAAAGACAAAATCAAGATCTTATTTTAGAATCCTAATTGTTACTCAATATTTTGTTAATAATATATTGTGGTTATATAGATAATTCATGCATTTCTCTCTTTGAATTCTCTAGATGTCTAAATAATCCATGCATTTCCCTCTAATGATTTTATGGGTGTCTAAATAATCCATGCATTTCTCTCTTAGGATTTCAAGGGTGTCTAGATAATCTAGTTTCTGTCTTTTGTCTTCTGTGATTTTGTGCCTAGAATTGCCTAGTATTATTCTGCACTATCCAGTTGCCACACACTGGGTTTCTAAGTGAACCCATGAGTCCCATGTGGACAGTCTTTCCTCTCCACATATAATCAGATATTTCATCATGGTTCCCCAATTCAGAACTAGAACGTAAAGCTCTCACACAGCGCCTCTTCTCAGTTCTCTGCAGTTGCTGTCTGTTTGTTGCTCTTTAAATAGATCAAGGCTTGTATAATAATTGCATGCTAAGATTACAGAACAGAATATTAATCAGCAAACTACAAAAATAAAGAGAAATATGAGACACAGTGTAACATATGGATTGTGTTTTATACATGATAGAGATAACAAATGTTCACATGGTTATGTTGTAAATATACACAAATCATTCTTCATGCATTTGCTAAATGAATAAACACATGAAATAAAAACACATTCCAGTAGAGTTACAAAATAGATATTTGGCTATTTTAACCTGTTGATAATGAAGAACACAGAAATCACATTTATTGCAGCATGCAGTAAACACTGGGTTGGCAACTACTGTCAGAGAGAGAATAGCACAGAGACTAGAAACACTGTGCGCCAGTATGCTGCATTTCAGTTCTGCACCAGGATAAAATGTATAATGGGTTACAGCTGTGCACCAGAATCGAATCTATAATGGATTTGACCTGTGCACACGTATACCCTCCATACTGGCTTTCAGTAGGGCACCATTTAAAATCTTCTCTGGGTTTTAGTTGTGCACCTGTACATCTTTCATACTCAGTTTCAGTGGTTCAGTGGTTCATCAGTATAAAATTTATACTGGGTTTCAGATGGGCACCAATATACCACTGATAGTGCCTTCAGCATGGCACTGGTATAAAATCTATTGTGGGTTTCAGCTGTTCAACATTATACCCACCATAACTGTTTCCCACTGTTCACCAGTATACCATCAGTACCAAATTTCCACTGATCCCTTCCATACTGGGTCTCAGATGGTAAATCAAGTAAACTTGCATGAAGTCATATTAAGAAGTCCAACATCACCCATTATAAATCTAATATAGTATTTTGTTAGAGAAATGTAAGATGATAATTTATTCCTTATGATTTACATTATAAGATCTGGAGAGAGCATAGTGCTTCACATATTGCCATCACATAACTGATTACACTTATCACATATGCATTGACACAGATAATAGTGGAGAGGGAAAACCAGAATGCAGGCAAATAGCTCAAAGAGGAAATTACTGTAAACCAGAGCAGAGTAAACATTGTAGCCTATACTGAGATATTTAAAACACTATTTAGAATACTGCTGTCAATAAATATATAGACTTGTTGTGTTACAGCTAAGGATTACTTACCTGTAGCCTACATTTTAATATCTGAGTCCAGGATTATGCAATCTAGAGTAAAAGTACCATTGGTTATTATAGTAATTGATAAAGTACCTCAAAATGCACAGTATTTATAGTGATTGGGTCTTAAACAGGGTTCACAATAATTTATTATCACTATGGTGTTTTTATAGCTTTAACATAAATTGCAGTTCACTCCTTTAGCTGGCCTACTATAAAATAAGCAAAGCGATGGTAATCTCTATGATGGTAATGGTTGTTTACTACTCTATTCAGTGAGTGTGGATGCATTTCATGTCTCAGTCATCCCATACTGCTCTGTGGCTCATCTGCACCTCTGTAGTGGATCTCCAGAGAAGATCAGATCAAACCATTCTTCATCTCCCCCACATCTGAGGAGCGGCGTGAGGAGCTGCCCAGCAGGAGATCCTTCTCGTGGATCAAGCTGTCTAACAGGTCCTCCTGCCTGTAGTTGTGGTAGACCTTAAGGAAGGCCATAATGGTGATACCCAACCAGGTCAACCAAGCAGCCCACAGGCCAAACTATATTGGAGAAAATTACATGTATTATTATATAATACAAGCAATATAATTTTGGTAATAAACACTCAATGAACTATTAATATTATGAACCTACTTGGGCAATGGCAAACTGGTCATAAAATGCTGAATTATCTAATCCAAGTTCCAGATCAGTGTCTTGTAAATCCTCACAGCTGAAAGTAAAAAGAAGCGAATTAATTCTGTTCATAGAGGAAGCATGAGTATACCTTTAAAGTCTCTATATAAATACAGTTAATCATCATCATCTGTATGAGGTCCTTAGCATTTGATAGTATAACTACATATAGTCTTGCTGTAAATGGAGCCATGATTTGAATATACTTTCAAATAACATTTCATTTAAAGGTCTTTAAAATGTTTATGAAATCAGTACTTCTGAGAGTGATTGAATTCACATTTGATTATATTTACTCAAACATTATTCAAAGTCATTTGGGACTGGACCAAGCTGACCTGCTGGGCATGCTGCCCCCCTCAGTAATGGCGTCACACCACAGGCTGAAGCCCACGCTCACAATGGTGCTCGACAGGAAGACAGCAAAGACCATGAGCAAACTGAACAGCAGGTTGAGGAAGGTGTTGAAGACGGAGCTGCTCACAAGCACATCACAGTTCCAAGCCAAGGTGACAGACATGTAAAAAAAGGGATTGATGTTGGACTGATTACATTATTTTTTTATGTCATGCTTTAACTTTAAAAAGGCACAAGTACAAACAGGCCTCTGGAATGATGAACTTTTACATATTTAGAGTTGTCTATAGATTGTAGCAGTGGTGGATTTTTAAGGCCTACACGGCCAGCACATGGATCAATAAAAAACACACAGTTTCTCGCGTCTCAAGGATTTTGTGTGTCAATAAAACTGCTGTATTTTGGCTCATGTGTTATATAATGATTTTGCTCTCTTTATTATTAAATCTGTATTTGGAAAAGGATGCAAATTAACAGATTCATCTTGAGAGCAGCATATTGAACAGGCCACAGCCTATTTTAACGCTTATTCTGTTTAAGTATAATTATGTTCTCCTTCATTTTCCATATGCTATATTTATAAATAATGTTATAACACTTAAAAAAACTATTTAAACGATTTTCATGTGCGCTGTATTGAACGCTGCGTCCATCCCATTCTCATCCTACAGTGATGGCAGCAGCCGCATCACGTCCTTTGCACGAGAATCATGCACGTCAGTGGTGAAAAGTACGAGACATTAACTCACTCGTCGTGTCCTTTGCAAATAAAGAACAGCAACCTCCAAGCCTGAATGGCGGACAAGATGAGGGAGGCTATTCCAACAACAGTGATGAAGCTGCAGGAAGACTGTGGTCCCCATTCCTCTATTAGGAAGCGTTGCTTGGATACCGTAATGTTCTCGTTCTGCCACATTCCGTGTGTGAAAAGCAGACATTTTCCTCGAAAATCTTCCGTGTTTTCCGAGAGAGGCACTACTGCGATAAAACCAAAGATAAATGCCAAAAAATATAGTACACACTGCGCAAATATAAAATTATCTTTAGTCATTTTGGCAGCGCTTGTGTCGATCCTCAGCCCTGCCACTGCGGCTGCGCACTTGTGCTTTGCGGGCACAGACGCTTTAGTGCGAGTACTGTAGCTACAGATGGACTAAAGTGGTACGTCAAAAACAAATAACGAACGAGGCATGTATTTTTTAAATCAAAAAGCAGTATTAAGCACTGTGTTTAAGTTATTTTATATATTATATATATATTATATTACATATTATTTTAACATCGTCTTTGCCTGGTCATGCTTTTTGATTGATGCAAAAAATTAAAATAAATAAATAAATTGAAAGGGAGAGAGAGAGAGAGAGAGAGAGAGAGAGAGAGAGAGATCAGCGATCAAGTTTGTTAAATAACGAAGTCTGTGCACGTGTTCTATCGAAGTCAAAGAACACATACACAGGCGCGCGCACACACGCGCGCACATAAACATTTGCTCCTGCTAAGCCAAAAAACACGAGACTGTGGATGTAGGTATATTTCAAAAGCAAACATTTTGACCATTTACTCTGATGGTTCATTTTTGACCCACACTTCACATGATTCAAGATCCGTTTTTCAAATTCATCAAAATACTTCTTATCCGTTGTATGATTCAGGAACACAACTGTAGAGACCTATAAAACAATTCAAAGATTAAACATAAAACCTAATTATCTTTTTAACTTTCCCTGTGTTAGCTTTCTGTTACTATCACTTATGTTAATGAATCGATTTTGACGTGTCTCATATCAGCCATTAGATACCCTAAAAACTAATTTTATCATCCATTTTGTTTCTTACATTTTGGTTACATTGTTAGGACTCTATCCATAAAATTATTGGTTTTAATATGTTTGATTTGGCCCCCTGGGCCTTTCAGCAAATACAACAGTATACGCAACTCTAAAATGATTTGGCCTATATGAAATATGAAAGATATGAAAATGTCTGCCTTTCCTTGTTTTGTGAAAAAGGCAAAGACAGATTCCCCTAACTGACGATCAAATGGTTGGAGGAAGCGCTGGCTGTGGGCTGTTGTTATATAGTATGTTTATGATTTCAGTTTTAGCAATTATTATGGTTTTCTAATTATACCTGGGTTGAAACTGACCCTAACAACAGAAAGGTCATAATGTTAACAAAAGCATTTTATAATTTAGTTAAAAATGTTTAAATAGAAGTTCCTAACAAAGTCAAAAAGTATTGATGCAATAAACACATTTATTTATTTATGTATTTATATTTTTTAAATATAAATTGGTTGTGAGGACTTTTTGATTGGTGTTAAAGGGGTGAGATGACATTATGTACAGTAGACAGCTGATCTATGAACAGCTTCACAGCCTCTTACATTTTGTCCATGTGATGCGTTTGCTACTCTTGTCTTTTGAGCTCATGGAGCATCTGCACTTCTCTTGCTCTTATTCTGCAGTCTTCCACAAAGGTTAAGCAGATGAGCTCCAATGAAAACACAATATTACATATTGGCGCTCCATCTGATAATGTGTTTTTATAATGCAGAGTGCTCAAGATGATTGTGTGTAAGAAATATTTACATTTACATTTGTATATTATTCTTTGTTTCTACATTTTGTACCTTTGTAAATTGTAAGAGTCTGATGCTTTTTGAAGGCACGTCGTTTAAAAACATTTAATGTTATCCACAAACAGACAAGCATGTTACTCAGGAAGCATATGGTGAGTTGAATGTCTTGTACATATGTGTGTAAGAGCAGAAATATCCTCACCTCATTCATCTCTGCTTGAGGTTATAGGACATTCACAAAGAAACCAGAGGCCATGATGAAAGCTTCAAATGGAGGCCATTCCTCTTCAAAAGCACGCTGACTTATCAACCACAAGCAAACCTGAACAGAGGAGGAGGAGGACAAAATGAACTAGAGGCGCTGATAAATGATTGGCTGTTTAACGCTGTATATCAAATTATTTTCATATGATATCAGCCTGGATTACACATCTGTGTTTCATATATTTGGCTCTTCAAATGAATTAAAGACTCTATTATAGCAGCAAAAATACAGGTGTCAAGATTAATGACTTTATATCTGTCAAAGACACTACAAAATAATGTCTTGTATGCTCTTTATAAAGCTTGTGCTTTAAGGAGTTCATTAATATTCTGCATCTTAATTGCTGTGGAAAATCATGTCATCATTTATGTGCAGTCCGGCCTCAGTATCTTCCTTTATTAATATTTTGTGTATAGGTCATGTGTATATCATTTTATTAGTGCATTCATCACAGACTAAGCTGGGAAGCCAGACTGAGACACAGCTGATGAAGGGCATGTGCACAACCACTGTCATATCATACAGTACTATATATTACATTTAATGAGCTTCATCTTAGACAAATAGCATCAAATAAAACATTTTACATTTCCAGGTAACCTGATTTGTAATATTGGTAACATCGAATAAAATATATATCCAAACACATTACATATTACACATTAATTATTATTGTCTACCGGGATGTTTAATGACCTGAATGGCATTTTAAAGATTAATTCTAGAAATATATTTCAGGGCAGATACTGAGTGGAAAAAACTAACTAAGAATGCTCAAACTGTCCAAAACCAGCTAAGCCTGATTATGACTGGGTATGTCTAAAGAAGATTGAATACCAATGCCTATAATGTCTTATTTTTCATTACACATCTCTCAGAGTGAACAGTTGGTTCAGCAATCCAATCGCTCCATTAGAATGTGCTTATCACTCTTGAATACAGCACAAGTCTCACTGGCTATAAGATCATTTAATAGTGACTACATCAATAATCAAGATGTAAAAATCAAACAGTTGCAGAGATCCAATATTATTATGCTTGCATCTGAGCATACAAGAATAACACATAGTTGAGGCCATTTTGCAGTAGTGAGGTTCCTGAACATTAACGCAACACTGCCACCGTGTGGTCTCACAGGACTATACCAGCCGTCTTCCCTCAGCATCTCTACCTCGGTTTACTTAGCAAGAAAAACTGTATTGGCACAGCTGAGTACTGGGTCTACCAGTCTAGGACTGACAGAAGATTGGCATTTAATATTCTAGTCATCCTGCATCAGAGGACACTGCTTTCGGTGCAGTAAATCAGAGCTATGGATGAAGAGGTGAAGTAATACTTTTGACCTAAATAGCAGGATGACACCTGCTCGCCAGCAGACAGTGGAACTGCTGAGGCTGGTGTGATGGAAATGTGATGATTTCCATTTATGTTAGGCTTTCTTAGTAGACATTAAACACATTAGATATAGGTGTTAGATATCTTTTTACATATACGTGTGTTAATCATGGCACTGAAGCCATCCTCGTGACTTCAGTAGGCCTCAGATGTGTGTGTGTGTGTGCTCTCTGGACGACCTCGGCTCAGTCCTAATCTGATGTTCCTCTGGTGTTCCTAAACTGACCTCGCTGGAGACGCCTAATCTCCACTTGGAAGGGACTACGGTGACACTCAGTCTGTCATGACATCACGAGGATGCTGAGCGTGGAGGGGGCATGCATCATATGCATCTGTCAAATCAGTCTTAATTATTTCATGTATTGTCCAATCACATTTGGTTGATCACCTCGTGTTCACCTCGTGGACACCGTGTGTATTGATGATTAAGAGTATAAAAGATGAGAGTTCGGAGTGGGGAATTAGCTCTCTGCAACAGACACCTTGTGTGTATGTAAATGAGATCTCTGGGTTAATCCATGATTTGTTAAAATAAATCATTGTACTTTATTATCTAACCCAACTTCTTCTGACTTTTATTGTGCTCACCATTTAAGGGTTTCAGAATTTCTAACACATTTCTCTGAAGCCCACTGCCATCTTATGCTTGCTCACATGGTCTGATGGTCTAGAAGAGCTTGGCGGTTGCACTCTTGCTGGGGTCTCTGCCCTGCTCGAAACGTGCTGGGCTCAGCAGAGCAAGTGGAACTAGTGTTGGGTGAAGGAGTAACCCGAAGAAGAAGCTGGAGCCTCCTGGGGTATGTCTCATAAGAGGTAGCCCATGACACCATGGCAATCATAGCTAAAGTCCTGCAGGCACTCCTCATGTGCAGAAGACAAACTATAGAATAAGGACAAAGATCAATTATCAAACATTTACAAGCCAGTAAAGGCAGATATTTGTAATCACAAACATTGCAGCCTATACAAATTAATATAATAGACACATTCATTGAACGTATTGACTCAGAGAAAAGAGTTAAGTAATGTTAAACACATTATTAGCAAATTCATTAAGACCTGTGAGAGATCACTCGGCCTTCAAGGCTACAGTTCCAGACTGGTGTTGATTCACTTCCAGACTGGTGCTAGCTCCTGATGCTTCAGCAGAACGCATTTCCATTTAATTCTCTCAGCTTTCTGCTCAGATGGGAAAATGTTCAAAGGCTCTAATGACGTACTCATATACGTCCTTATCATAGACAATATTCTTTGTAGAAACAAAGTTCTAAATTACAGTACTAGTGGCAAGCATTGGTGGATTGGCTAGAAATGGTGATATCTGTAAACACCTTGGTTATATCAAGTATAAATCCATAACCAGGTATCAGGAAATTGGAACTGTGCAGAGGACAGTGCAGACTCGTTTTTTTGGTACTGTAGATTAGCAAACAAAAATCAGCAAACAATGAGCCAGTGCATAAATGTATTATGTGCATATGAAATATTCTAATCTAGAGCAGTAAAGGTGTACTTCAACTTTACTCATGTTTTCTGTTTATCTCATTTTAGTATTTGAACTGCTGTCTTCTATTTGCACCACACGACAGAAACCAAACCATTATCAAAACTCTTACTCAGATCTTTTGTGAACCTCTATACAAACCCTTTAGTCTGGTTGTCATAAAGGTCCATGAAAGCGCTTCAAAAACAGCTGCAATGTAATAAGAACAGCTGGCCTCATAAAATGCCTATTTCACGGTTTACACAGGTACCTGAAGCAAACTAGAATGTGCCCAGATTCTCTAACCATTTAATGTCAGTAACATAATGAAGGTCTTCAAATAAATGATAAAAAACTGAAAGATTCACTGCACTGTTGAGCAATACTAACCACAGTCAACACAAAAAACAGACTGCAAGCCTCCTGGGCTACCTTTATTTACAAAATCAGAAAGCATTAGTGAGAAGGAATAAAGGTGAAAAACAGAGTGCAGGCAGTGTGGGGTGGTTGGCCGGTGGGGCAGAGGGAGGAGTCAGGAGTGCAGGCAGTGTGGGGTGGTTGGCCGGTGGGGCAGAGGGAGGAGTCAGGAGTGCAGGCAGTGTGGGGTGGTTGGCCGGTTTGGCAGAGGGAGGAGTCAGGAGTGCAGGCAGTGTGGGGTGGTTGGCCGGTGGGGCAGAGGGAGGAGTCAGGAGTGCAGGCAGTGTGGGGTGGTTGGCCGGTGGGGCAGAGGGAGGAGTCAGGAGTGCAGGCAGTGTGGGGTGGTTGGCCGGTGGGGCAGAGGGAGGAGTCAGGAGTGCAGGCAGTGTGGGGTGGTTGGCCGGTGGGGCAGAGGGAGGAGTCAGGAGTGCAGGCAGTGTGGGGTGGTTGGCCGGTGGGGCAGAGGGAGGAGTCAGGAGTGCAGGCAGTGTGGGGTGGTTGGCCGGTGGGGCAGAGGGAGGAGTCAGGAGTGCAGGCAGTGTGGGGTGGTTGGCCGGTGGGGCAGAGGGAGGAGTCAGGAGTGCAGGCAGTGTGGGGTGGTTGGCCGGTGGGGCAGAGGGAGGAGTCAGGAGTGCAGGCAGTGTGGGGTGGTTGGCCGGTGGGGCAGAGGGAGGAGTCAGGAGTGCAGGCAGTGTGGGGTGGTTGGCCGGTGGGGCAGAGGGAGGAGTCAGGAGTGCAGGCAGTGTGGGGTGGTTGGCCGGTGGGGCAGAGGGAGGAGTCAGGAGTGCAGGCAGTGTGGGGTGGTTGGCCGGTGGGGCAGAGGGAGGAGTCAGGAGTGCAGGCAGTGTAGGGTGGTTGGCCGGTGGGGCAGAGGGAGGAGTCAGGAGTGCAGGTAGTGTGGGGTGGTTGGCCTGTGGGGCAGAGGGAGGAGTCAGGAGTGCAGGCAGTGTGGGGTGGTTGGCCGGTGGGGCAGAGGGAGGCAGCAACACCCCTGGGCTAACTGTGTCAATGTGTGGAAGATCTCTCAGCATACTGATCTCATTGGTCCTCTAGGAAAGAGTACACCAGGGGAATGGCAAAACAACGTAGGGAGGGGAAAATGTTGGACTTTAGGAAATAGCATACATGGAGCACAAAGTACTCCCCCTTGTGGTCATGGAGCTGTGTTTTATTGTGGCTCAGTAGCAAACGTGTGAATATGAACAGGTGTGATAAATGTGCTGCCAGCCATGTCTCTGTCCTACTGCCTCGGCTGTCTAAAACAGCAGTGCTGCCTTTCAGCACCATGGACAACACCCCAAGCTCCTGCTCATATTTAGCTTTTTGCCCTCCTCCTTGTCTGTGTGATGTCTACCATGTCAGTTTTAGGTGAGCCTAATATGTTCCCTTATATTGCACACTTCAATATTTTTTCTACATTCTTGAAATAGAAACCTAAATTGAAATTCATCAAACCTAAGTACAATAATAACACACAAGATATCAAGTACAGTATTTTACAATGGCTTCCAACATAGCTCATCAAATAAGATTTTAGGACCGAAACCATCAACTTTAGAAATGGTTTCATAAAAATCTGCACATAACATAATGCATCTTATAGAGATCATTTTAACATTTTAATTAATAAACAAGCTTCACCTTGTGAGGGACGTTTAAGGTGAAAGCAAATAAGACATCCTATTTTGGATAGAAAGAAATGAAGGAACATACAGACTAAAACATTATTTAGCTGAATTTCAGATGATATTAAATGACGTTCCCTGAACGCTCCCCTCATGTTGCCGTAAGCGAGGTCATCACACACACCTCCAGAGCACAGCCGGGATTTCCTGCTGTGCCCATAGCGACACTGCTCTCCCTCACTCACACACTTTCACACACACACATACATCGGTAAGATTTGTGTGGGAGGCAGAAGGCTCCCTCCCTGCGTAATCCATCTGGGCCGATTACTGATTACATTGGGATTATGGAAAGGCCTGTGGCTGTGTACCACGTACTCACTGTTTTTATTATGACCAAACAACTCACACCATCTTATTATGTAAAAACGGAGGATATCTTATCAAGAACAATGAAACAAGCTGAAAATTGATATGGTGTTGCAAAGAATTAAGAGAGGGCAGAAAAGCTTTGGTGAGAATGACTCTATTTACTCATTTGCTCATTGTGCAGGTCTTAGTTTCATTCAGCTTGTCGAGCCTCTTGAAGAGGTGGTTTTGTCTTTCAGTTATGTTTACTCTGCTCTTTTGTACTAAAGATTAATTATAGCTTTTAAGTCTCAAATATGCATCCAAGTTGGCTTTGCAGAAACAAGGCAGCTCTCAGCTTTCAGCTCTGAGCACCTATTTGTGAACGTTTGAATAAAGTTTTATGTGTATATCATGTTTTCATCCACTTCTGACACACATATTGCAGTCTGTTTCCAGTATTAAGTGTAATGCTACTGTTCACTGGAAACAAGCTTTCTAATACACCTGGAGAAAATGTAATTCTAACAAACGTACAAGAAAATTATGAGGAATGTACTGTTTTTGCTATTTGTATATAAGCTTTCAGGACATTCTCTAAAATCTTAAGAGGAAGGTAGTCCACCATCCACTATTTGAAAGACTGAGCCAGTGTATTCCAGTAAACACTTTGTGACATCTGATAGACACTGGATAATACCACAAAAGGCTGTCTTACATCTGAAGAACACTGCACATTACCACAAAACTTTTAAATCGGATAAACACTGGCCACTATCACAAACAAATAGACGGCATGCATTATGACAAAATGTTTCATGGCAATCTCCAATCCCATTAAGGCTGTCTTCAGTAGGACCTACATCATAAGGGATGTCATTCTCTTACTCAGACAGAAAAGCTGAATGTGAAGTGCCCATCTTTCTCCTTCAAGCTCATCTATTTCCACCCACTAACTGCCCTATAAACCTCACTTCACTTTACTCTCAGTACAGGTTGATACCAACACCACCAGCACAGAGGAATCCACAAATGGCCGTTCTGCGGGTGAAGTTCACTAAAGGTCAAAGAGACAAACTGGCTCAGGTGCTGTGGCTGTTAAACTGGGTTTCTGTGGTAACGGGACTCATTCTCTTCAGCCTGGGACTATTCCTCAAGATGGAGTTCACAAAGAAGAAGGAGCTGATGGCCGAGAGGGACCTTCAACCTGTGCCAAACATGCTAATTGCGGTTGGCCTGGTAGCTTGCGTAATCAACCTCCTGGGTGGCAAGATCTGCTACGACTGCGTGGACACCAACAGGTTCCTCCGCTGGAAGCTGCTGATTCTCCCCTACGTCATCTGCTCCTTCTTCTTCACCGTCTGCGTGCTGGTTGGAGCTCTCATGTGCTACAGCATGCAAGAGGAACTGGAGGAATCTCTAGAGGAGGGGCTTCACGATGCCATGCGCTACTACAGAGACACGGACACACCAGGACGCTGCTTCCTCAAGCGTACCGTGGACCTACTGCAGATCCAGTTCCAGTGCTGTGGGAACAGAGACCACAGAGACTGGTTCCATATCCAGTGGATCAGCAACCGCTATCTGGACATGTCAAAGCAGGAAGTGGTGGAGTAAATATGTTTTCAGAACTTAACTCAATTAAGTATGAAACTAATATTTAATGGCTTAATCCACACAGCAGCGTTCACTTTTTAAAAATGTCTTATACTTTTTTTCTTTTACAGCCGTTTGCATAGCAACGTGGAAGGGAAGTACCTGTTGGACAGTGTTCCTTTCAGCTGCTGTAACACGAACTCACCACGGCCCTGCATTCAATACCAAATCACCAACAACTCAGCACACTTTAACTATGACTACCTAACAGAGGAGCTCAACCTGTGGAGGAGAGGCTGTCACCAGGCCTTGGTGGAGTACTACACCAACATCATGCATTCCATCGGCTGCACGGTGCTCCTGATCTGGATCTTTGAGGTTGGCACTAACACAGGAGAGTCACCCCAAACACGTTGCCTTCATACAGGAGGTTGTTTTCCTAACACTAAAGTAGCAGCATGTTTTATGACAAGATCCAAAGTAAAATATGTTAGAATTTTGCTTCAGAAGCAAAACAGCTGAGGTCAGCTATTTCACTCAGGAGTCGTGATGAGTCCTAGGTGATTTTGTTGAGTGTTAACTAGTCTCATCTTAGGGTTGTTTTGGTACATTGATCTGTCATCAGCCATGAGATTCCAACACAGCGCTTGAGACAGGCCAAGTCTGTTTTCTTTCCCTAAAACGGTATCAAGCACAAGCGTGTAATGATTTCTCGCCTACTTCTCTTTTCACTGCAGCTGTCGGTGCTGACGGGCGTCCGCTACCTGCAGACAGCCATGGAGAACGTCCTGCGTCAGGGAGACCCAGAGTCCGAGTCCCACGGATGGCTACTGGAAGACGGCCTCATGGAAACCGCGTGTGCTAACTTCAACATCTTCAAAAGCCTTGGCAAAATCAATCAGGTGGACGTGGCCACAAACGGAGATCCCAACATCGACAGAACTTCTGTGGTACATTATGGGCCTGAAAACCTGCCGCCACAACCAACGCCCGTGGCCTCTTAACTTAGGCCTCGTTTGGTCATGCTGGTTTTATGCAACGGTCCTATGAATCAGGGACTTCTAGCCCTTTGATGACTGGACTTTGGCAATGTGTGAATAGTCTAACAGTTTCATTCACTGCTTGAGAAGGTGAAAAGTCACTTCAGCATTAAAAGCAGAGTGACCAGTCTAAAAACGTTTGAACGAGAACTATACATGAAAGACAGAACCATCATTCAAACTGTGATAAGATGAAAAACAATAGTTAGGAGGCCTTAATACAAACATTGTCTTACGTTCAGTGTTATGACAACTGTTTATTCTTGCTGTGTGATTGAGGATGTCTCCTGTTTGATCTTGTTTAATGTATTGTATTCCCCTAACCTGAAAGGAAGACACAGTACTAAGATATCCTATCTATGCCAATTCACCATTTAGTAAAAGTAATCAGAAAACCAGATTTGTGTCCATCTTCAAATGTGTGCCTTCATAACTATGGATGGTATTATCACCACCTGCCTGAGAAACCTTTTCAATTTCAAAGCTTGAATATTGCAACATCAGAGGAAATCAAATACACTGCAATTACTGCAATCACCACCATTACTATCACTGTTATACAATTGCTTATTATGTAAACCAAGACTGAAGCACTTTCTTGCTTGGGTAGAAGTTTGAAATATTAGATAAGTTTAAAGTTGAAAATGATTTTGATAAACTGAGGATAACTAGTACTCACATACATGTGCACCAAAAAGTTAAACCCCACAACATCAAAGACGACTTTGTAGAATTAATAGTGTCATTTCCTTCAGAGTAAACCCTTCAGTCAAGATGATGCTCCTCACAAATGAGCTTCAATCAAAGCTTTTTGAATGAAACTGACAATGACCAAACTTTGCAACACAGAATTGTGACCATTTTGTTATTGGTTATCAGAAGTGTAATGAAGAGGCTCAGAGTGCTTTTAATAGCAATCTGAAGATGATTAATGTTAATGTTGACTAATTTGGCCATATACTGCAATATTGCAAACACTCCAAAGGCATTCTTACAGGAGACTATGTAAAATGCCTCACCAGTAAAGACATGATATTTTAATTATTGTATTTTATTTACTTAGCCAAGATTACTTCCTATCAGAGGACTGCTAGTCAGCAAGTGCGAAATATAACTATTCACATTTTTAGCTTAAAAACAGACAGAAACAGACATGATGGTAACATTATTGAAGTAAAAACACACACTTCACTGTCACGCATAAAAATGGGTTAAATCCACAAATCAGTGTTTTCTGTAAGCCGTTTCATAGTCTCATGATTAGCAACTCTGAACTGGTTGTATTTTAGTGGTACCAAGATGTTCGTCTTGTATTTATTTCGCAAAATAATCATCCATTATGGTTTTATATACATTTTGGTGTATCATGTGAAAAAAAAAGCATAAACTGTGCCAGAAGTATACAATTCAACTGGCAAAACAACTTGCCAATTTGGAAATAATGAACATACTTTGAAGGGATATTTGCATAATATATTCATATGTTGGTATAATATATTCAGAACTGCAGTGTTTTTTCCCACACAGTAAGGACAAATAGGTGAGAAGTCCATAGCCGAGGAGGGCAGCAGACCAGGCTGTTTACACCAGCGCAGAACAAGCAGCTCATGAGCAGAACATGTTCACACAAGCAACTATAAACCTCAGTCTGACTCTCAACATTTAGAAAACTGTGCAGGAAACACTACTCTACTACGGAAAGACACCAAGCCGAGCAAACAGACAGTAAAGCAGCTCAGAGCTGCTGAGCTCAGAGAGGTCAGTCCTCAAAGGAAGAGCGTGACCCGGAGACCTCCCCGTCACTCTCCTCCTCCGTCCAGCCGCTCCTTAAAGAAACGCTGGAAGAGCAAACGTCAGTAGGTATATCAGCACGTACGACGCGAGAGGCCTGGCAGAGTGGAGCGCTCCCTCCTTGTGGGCCTTCGCCTCTTCGCCCCTCCCTCCTGCCGTCTGGCTCCGCCCACCCCGGAGCTCATAACATCTGCCACTCGAAGGCGAACATGATGTTGAGCACCTCCAGGCTGCGTGCGATCTCCTCCAGGATGCAGTGCTGCAGCCACAGCTGGTGTAGCTTCTTGTAGCGCTCGGGACACAAATGAAGAGGGTTCCCACGCCTGCCTCAACACAAGACAACACACCACTCATGTAGTCACCGAGTCCACTCGTTCTTACTAGTTACCTTCGTTATGTCTGAGTCACCATACCCTAGCTGAGGGTCCGTTTCCCCGTAGTCGTCGAGGTAGGGAGCTGGATATGTACTTCCTCGAGTCCTGCTGGCCATCAGAACGATTTCACACTCTCTCACCCTGTTCAGCAAAACACGACAGGGTGATGTTCAGGTTCAGTGATTTATGACTGTGTAATGTTAAGTAGCACAAAGCCAGGCAGAAGTGGTAATAGAAATTTCAAAAGGCTTTGATGTCTCAGAAGGCTGTGATGCGACAGTCCTACACACCCCTAAAGCGAGGGGGATTGACTGACCCACAGCGCGGGGGCTCACCTGAGGAACATCCCAACCCCAGCTCCACAGGCAGCGGCGTGGGCCGTGCAGGCACCCACATCCTCCCCCTCCAGGTGCTCCTGGCAGCAGGGGCTCTGTGAACACAGCATCTCCCCGCAGAACAGACACAGCGTCGGGTGCTTCCGCTCCTCGTCCAACGAGTTGGGACACCTGCGAGGGACACGAGACGAGCGAGGGGCCTTTCATTTACGGGAGGACATCGCAGGGCGTCCTTCGTTTAAACGAGAGGGACGTGTCTTTCAATAACGTATAGCCGAGCAATTGGCTCTTACTTGAAGTGACTGGCTCGGTTCAGCAGAACACTGTAGTCCTCGGGAAGATCCATCAGGGTGTTTCTCTTCCGCGGATACCTACGGCAGTTTGGAGCGGAGACTTTAGTAACATTCCCATCTGGGACAGAATAAGCTGACAAGGAGGAAGGACCCACCTGATCATGGACAGCTCGTGCTTAAGAGCGTTCAATACAGCTGCATGTCCACACCACCTGAGGTACAAACAGAGCATTGAGTGGCAAAAGGGTGAAGGTTACACCGCTGATGTAGGTAGAACATGATCACTGACTGAAGCTCCGCACCTCTGTATAAGGGGGACGACGGTGTCTCTGTGATCCTGGAAGAGCTGGAAGAGGTTGCAGGGCAAAGCTAGATAACTACACAGCAGCGTCAGCTGATCTTCACTGGACACTGCACACAGAACACAGGACACCAGCTGGACACCGAACCTCTGACACAGTGGGGTCTTCTACACAATCTTAACTGAGGCTCCTGAAAAGGACGCACGTGTTTGGTAACTTACATGCAGTACTGAAGAGCTCCTCTGGAGGGGGCACCCTGGTAAGGCAGTTAAAGAAGAGTGCAGCACAGCGAAGGAAGGGCAGGACACCGTTCCTCACTCTGTCTGCAATCATGGAGCCTGACACACCCGCCTTTAGTCTACCAGAGGGGCGGACAGAGAGAACAACATTACCTCCATGCTGAGAGCAGAGTCAAACTAGTTTGTAGAAGAGGCAACAGAAATTCAACTGACTTCCAGAATGTACACATATACAGTGCGTGATGCCCATATACAGTGTGTGATGTACATATACAGTGTGTGATGCACATATACAGTGTGTGACGCATCAACAACACACACTCACCTCTCTGTGTGCTGACACAGTGTGTAGTACAACGCTGCAGCAGCTGTAGCCTCTTCACCTTCCTCCACCCCGCCTACTACAGGAATGAAGTCTGAACACACACACACACACACACACACACACACACTTCATTTACTTTCATTATCAGCAGTAAGCATGCCAGATGTGACAGGTTAGCAGCTGAAATATACCCAGCGAGGACAAGGTGACCTGCACCACGTGGGCCATGGTGACCAGGTGCAGCAGGTGCAGGTGATTGTAGGCGGTACTGATGGCGGAGGGCTGCAGGTCTACATTCTCCTCTTGGTAGAGAGCCGGCATAGACAGAACCAGACCCACCTGGGAACAGCCACACAGAGGGACTTTACTACAGTCTACTGTAGACCTACACATCACTCAGACCTACGTTTCCAGTACGATACAACTCATACTTACCAAGAGATGAAACAAATCTACTTCTAATATCGAAGGGGTGTCTTCAACGTGAGAGACGGGTATCAGGACTAGAGGGGGAGACGGGAGACGGGAAAGAGGGTCAAACGTTCAGCACCGTTCAGCTGAGCTTTTCTTTGGCGCGTATACCTGCACTGAAGATGCAGCCATACCTGCTAGCATGCGGGCAAAATGATCGTGTATGACGGATTCTGGGCACTTCAGTCTCTGAATAGCTGAGAACTGCACCAGCGCTTTGAGTCCTGCCAGCTGAAACACACAATTACAGACGATCACTCCACACCACCGCACTCCCAGAACAACCAAACCGCACGCGTGCAGGAACACACCTGCCGGTTCTGTAGAGATCCAAACAGCGCTTTCCCCTCCTCCTGCAACATGTTCTCTGTGGAGAGGAGCACAGAGCACGGAGATGACACACTCCAGCAGGTCAGGGCTCCACGTGCTGAGGGGTGAATGGGGAAAGACTCTCTCACCCGTAGCCTGGACGGTGTACGCACACGTGTTCCAGGACATGATGGGCACGTGGGGGCTGAGCTCGTTGGGGGCCGTCTGCAGCCCCACCCTGTGCACCGCGGTGGCACACACCACCAGCATCTCCGCTATGCTGCTGGAGTACTTGGGCCTGGGCGAGACACAGCAGGGCTTACATTCACTCCACAGCCACAGTCTCACTCTTGAATGTGGCACAATACACCTTTCAGCACACGTCCTCCGTGTTGAGAGAAGAGAGACACTTACGGTGGCTGGACTCCAAAGCTGAGGATGGACCTGAAGTCGGTCTGCCTGTCCTCCAAGAAGCCACACTCCGTTTTTCCTGCCTCAGCACTACTGTCTGAATACACACACACACACACACACACACACACACACACACACACACACACACACACACACACACACACACACACACACACACACACACTCACTTTAGCTCTAGATGTCTGAAATGGTAGTTAACGTGTTGTGCATGGAGGGATGAGGGGGTCGTACCAGCTTCAGTAGCTGCTCTGAGTCCTTTGATGCGAGCCAGGACTATCTGTATCCAACGAGGAAGAGTGAGGAGCTGACCAACCAACTCAGCACTCTCACTGAGGGGGGAGGAGAGAGAGAGAGAGAGAGAGAGAGAGAGAGAGAGAGAGAGAGAGAGAGAGAGAGAGTCACACACTCATAACAGCTTCACAACAACAAGCTGAAGTGCTGAGTGTAGTGGGCTCGTACTAGTTGAGTTTGTTGGGCTGCGTGGGTATAAGAGGCACCACCGTGTTGCAGAGAGACTTGCAGAGTGGACACATGTACTCCCCGTTCTCCAGGTCTATGATCAACTCCGCGTGCAGACGGTTCCGAGTCGTGTTCTGCACAGCCTCAAAATACCTGCAAATACACATGAGCTCCTGAGTTCTGCTCACACCCGATTAAACACCCACAAACAGTTAAGCAGTAGGACAGGTGCTCAAAGTGATAGTCAATGGTGTGTCGGTGGTGCTCCGTAGAAAAAAAGAGTCAAGGATGAAAACAGTGGTAACAGGCAACACACCCAGGGTAAAGAGGTAGAGTAAAAGGTCCTTTATTATAAAATTATCATCACTTTACTGCCCTGTTGAAGGTGAACTGGTCACCGAAACCGGTAGGCATCGATACGGCAGGTCCATTTTTATAATAAAGGACCTTTTACTCTACCTCTTTACCCTGGGTGTGTTGCCTGTTACCACTGTTTTCACCCACTAACAGTTCTTTGGCTTCATTTGTTTCACAGCCACATTTGTTATTTTATGACACAGCAAATGTGACGTGGTACGTGACGTGCGACTCACTTCTGCCAGCAGGTGGCGTGCATGACATGTCCACAACTCCCAGTGTGTGTGCCCACAGCCAGGTCAGGGGGCATGAACAGGGGGAAGCGTCCTGCCAAAACACAACACAAACCTCAGTGTTTTAATGCATTTCAGTAAATCACCCCAAACACCGAGCAGAGCAGCGTGACTAACCACTGATGGAGAGACTCTTCCCCCTGCTCTGCGTGAGGACTGTGGACCTCTGCACACAGGCGGTGAGGACCATGGCTGGAGCCAGAGCCTGCACCTCCTGCTCCTCCTGGCACAGGATGCAGGTGAGGCTCTCACAGTCTGAGGAACCCACACCCTGCTGAGGGCCCACGGCCACACGCCTGTCCCCCACATCCATCGCACTGTGGAGTTAGAGGCGCAGACACACACACACACACACACACACACACACACACACACACACACACACACACACACACACACACACACAGACTTATTACTAATGTTCCCTGAAACATGTAGAAACACTCTTCTTGGAGATGTGCAAGCACAGAAAATGACTGATGATGTTTTAAGCCTTTTGTGTTGAAGATGATGCTCTTTCTGCTGCAGGAGGTGTGGAGCTGGGGTTCCGCTCACCTCTCCTCACAGCCCGCCGGCTCCCCCTGGCTGCCACTCTCAGGAACATTGTCATACAGCATCTTGTGAGTCTCAATGAAGTTCTTCTGCATGGCAGACATCTGAGCCATGACCTTCTGCCTGTGAAGCTTGGCAGCCTCTGCTTTCCTCTTGCGCTCCGCTTTCTCCTTGTCCTGAACGCTCTGCGCAGATGACAGGGGTGTTTACACCGACACGCCCACAAAGAGGATGAGGATGTTTAAACAAACACGTGTGGTGAGGGTGTCATCACCTCCTCAGGCTTCGTCTGATCCATAGTGCACACTGGAGAAGGGCTGGATTTCTCGCGAAGGCACTTCACCATCTCAAACATCTGAAAGGTCGAGGAACAAATAAACCGTAACTGACGTGCACCGTCCAGGTGACGGTGGCATCAGTGAGCAAGCAAACACTAACCTGTAGTGTCCAATTAATCATGTCCTTCTGAGCTTCAAGAGAAGGAAGTGCCTTCATTTTGGAGAGGAAATGGAACAACGACTTTCCATGATCAGCACCGATTTCTAGAGAGCAAAGCAGGGACAGTGTGTGTGAGTATAGTGTGTGTTGTTAACCCATGGGATAAGGGGTGGGCATAAAGTGTGTGTGGTGTGTGTTATACCCCTCACCCTGCAGGTTAAATACACATACACACTATACTCCCACTGTCATACCGTGGGTTAATGAGTATAGTGTGTGTGTGTGTGTGTGGAGTGTTAACATATGGGGTGATGGGTGGGAGTATAGTGTGTGTGGAGCGAGATATTAACCTCTTTCTCATACTGGTACTAAAAATGAAAGGAGATGAGTGACGTACTTCGAGCCTTGAGACTAAAGTCAAAGGTCACATCCTCAACAGTGCTGGCCTCCAACTGAGTCTTCTCCTCCAGTAACGCCTGGCCTACAAGATGTAGTGCCTGGGGGAACGCGCACACACACACACACACACACACACACACACACGATTCCTGAGTCATGGGCCTGTGTTAGTGTTCAGGAGTGAGTGCATGAACATGAGTGAGTTCATACCCTCTGCACCGTAGCTTCACTCCACAGGGTGGAGCGCTCCTCCACCACCCTCTGCATCACCCTCCTCAGCACATGGAGGAAGACGTCGCAGGACAGCAGGTACACGATGCTGGAGAAGGCGTGGCAGAATCGTGGAGGCACCGGGGGCCTGAGAGCTGCACAGCACAGAGCAGTAAACACGCATGTTCCAACACCTCCATCAAACACCACCTTCAACACCACCAAACACGCATGTTCCAACACCTCCATCAAACACCACCTTCAACACCGCCAAACACGCATGTTCCAACACCTCCATCAAACACCACCTTCAACACCGCCAGACACGCATGTTCCAACACCTCCATCAAACACCACCTTCAACACCACCAAACACGCATGTTCCAACACCTCCATCAAACACCACCTTCAAACACGCCAGCTCCAACACCTCCATCAAACACCACCTTCAACACCACCAAACACGCATGTTCCAACACCTCCATCAAACACCCCCTTCAACACCACCAAACACGCATGTTCCAACACCTCCATCAAACACCACCTTCAACACCACCAAACACGCATGTTCCAACACCTCCATCAAACACCACCTTCAAACACGCCAGCTCCAACACCTCCATCAAACACCACCTTCAACACCACCAAACACGCATGTTCCAACACCTCCATCAAACACCCCCTTCAACACCACCAAACACGCATGTTCCAACACCTCCATCAAACACCACCTTCAACACCACCAAACACGCATGTTCCAACACCTCCATCAAACACCAACTTCAACACCAAACACGCCAGCTCCAACACCTCCATCAAACACCACCTTCAACACCACCAAACATGCCAGCTCCAACACCTCCATCAAACACCACCTTCAACACCACCCAACACGCCAGCTCCAACACCTCCATCAAACACCACCTTCAACACCACCAAACAAGCCAGCTCCAACACCACCGTCAAACACACCACCTTCAACACCACCAAACAAGCCAGCTCCAACACCACCGTCAAACACACCACCTTCAAGACCACCAAACACGCCAGCTCCAACACCACCGTCAAACACACCACCTTCAAGACCACCAAACACGCCAGCTCCAACACCTCCATCAAACACCACCTTCAACACCACCAAACACGCCAGCTCCAACACCTCCATCAAACACCACCTTCAACTAGAGCTGGGCGATATGGCCCTCCAAAAAAATCTTCGATTAATTTTTTTTTAATCCGATTTTCGATTTTAATAGATTTATTTTCCTCTACTAAAAAACTACAGATGATAAAGGAATGGTAAAAAAAAGTTTTAATTTATTTTTCACTTAAATTTCCCCTTTGGGGTTAAAGTGCAAGCAGAAACAAATTGTAAAATATAGCCGCAAGCGGCAATTGCGGGTTCACACACGAAAAAGGCAAAAAAGCCCAAAAAATTGGCAAAATGATTCTGATCAGAAGTAAATCACATGCTGTGATTAGCTTTGTGTGTATGTGTGTTTGTGTGTTATTTGATTTAAGCAGTACATCTTGGCTTGAGCCAAGGAATGCAATAGAAGTAGTATTTTGTTTCTAGGCCCTACAGTGTGAAAGATATTGGAAAATAAAAGTGAAAAGAAGCTGTTTGGGTTTGGCCAGTGTGTACTCTACAGATAGTTTGTGATGACATCTGCGTGTGTCAGAAAGGGAGACACAGAAATAGCACATCTGGCTAGGGCTGCATTTATGTGAACAATATAGGAAGGCCTGCATGTGTCTATACATGATTGGGCCTGTATATTACCGACAGAGAGAGATTCAGGGAGCCAGAGACTATGCTTTGTTAATTCACTCCTTGCACACCTTGCACGCCTAACATGACTGTCCGTGTATTCAAAGTATGAACGTAGTCTGCAAAGCCTGCCATAACATGACTGACATGACTGGCATGACTGACATAACTGATATGACTGGAATGACTTCACTGGCATGATGAACAAAAATAACATGACTGATATGACTGACAACTGGCATGACTGGAATGAGTGACATGACTAGCATGACTGTAATGACATGACTGATATGAGTGACATGACTGGCATGACATGACTGATATGACTGACACGACTTATGTCTGACATGACTGGACTGACATGACTGACATCTGCTTGTGTCAGAAAAGGAGACACAGAAATAGCACATCTGGCTAGGGCTGCATCTATGTGAACAATATAGGAAGGCCTGCATGTGTCTATACATAATTGGGCCTGTATATTACCGACAGAGAGAGATTGAGGGAGCCAGAGACTATGCTTTGTTAATTCACTCCTTGCACACCTTGCATGCCTAACATGACTGTCCGTGTATTCAAAGTATGAATGTGGACTAACATGACTGATATGACTGACATAACTGGCATGACTGTAATGATTTGATTATTTGACTTATATGACTGACATGACTGATATGACTGATATGACTGGACTGAAATGACTGGCATGGCATGCCTGATATGACTGATGACTGATACGACTGACATTGCTGGCATGAATGACATATACTATACATATACTATAAATATGCATACAAACTATACATACATTTAGGTAGAAGTGTGTGTGTGTGTGTGTGTGTGTGTGTGTGTGTGTGTGTGTGTGTTTTAGTCAAAGAGTAATGGGTATACATGGCTAGGGCAGTGTGTATGTTAAACCTATAAGTAGGTGTGTGTGTGTGTGTGTGTGTGTGTGTGTGTGTGTGTGTGTGTGTGTGTGAGAGAGAGAGAGAGTGTGTTTTCAAAAACAGAAGCTAAACGTCAGTTTGTGTGTTTGTATCTGGGTTACTCATAGCGAAATGGGTAGGTATGGCAAGGGCAGTGTGAAAGCTACAGAGGCCTGTGTTTTTGTAAGTGCATGTGAAAGAGAGGGGGGGGAGGTAGAGCCCATGGGTTGTAAAGTGTTGGAAGCAAGGGGGAGTGTGAGGGGAGTGGAGGAGGGGGGGGGGCAGAGTGTGTGAGAAAGGCACGTGCGTGTGTGGCTTAGCAGCTGTGTATGCCTCCCTCCACTGCTTTGTATGGAAAATGAAAATATTCACTGTAGAGCTGTTTGTGGACGGATTTGGCTCAAAATTGGCACATCGCACCACAATGGTCATGTGAATGTGGATTTCAATTTCCATAACAATCAGACATACTATGGCGTAGTTATTGAACTGGGAATTTGATGTGTTATGATGGTAGCATTGTGATGCATATGAAAAATATTAATTTGTCAAAAACTTAGGATTTTTTCGCTAATCTTAGCATTTCAGAGTCTGCTGAGTATTACAAGGTGTGATTTAAGGTGATGGAGTTAAAATGCTAGGACTAGTATGAAAATGGCAAGTTATATATATTTGATAATAGTGAAAAAAGTGGTACATTTTTGCAAAGCACATGTAATTACAAAGTTGCTAGGAATTCTGCATACAATCATATGAGTGCAAGCATTACTTGATAAGTGAAAATATGTAGGAGAAATTCTGGATTTTCTAGTATAGCGCCACCTAGTGGTGCAATTCCCTTCCAACATGGGTATGTCTTAGAGGGTGTGTACATGAACATACCATGTCAGTTTCATGTGTATGTACCTATGGTAAGTCTGTCAAATGGCCAATTAATTCAAATTAAAATTAATTGGCTTATGGCGGCCATGTTTTTTGAGTGATGAGGTCATCATTGTGTGTCTTGATACCACTTGACCCCATGATGATGCCTGTAAAGTTTTGGCTTGATGTGACTAATAGTTTCTGAGAAACAGTTTTTCCCAAGTTATAGCGCCCCCTATTGGACAATCGTGGCCAGCTTTGACCTGTGACCTCTGAGTCATGTGTCCTAACAACTGATAAGTTTTCATGAAGATTGGTCAAAGCATTGCTGAGATATAGCTGCTGAAGTTAATTTGGCCACGCCTCAGAGCTATTGATTGACATGTGACAACTAGGCTGTATGGAAATGTCACAATGTTGTCGATAGGTTTTGATAATAAGATTCTTCTGAGTAGTTTGATACCAAGATTGTGGTGATCAGATGAAAAACCAAGGAGTAGTAGGCAAAAGTAGGTTTTGCATATTATGCAAATTAGCAAAAAATCTAAGTAGGCGGAGCTTCATAGTTGTATATGAAATGTCCTATTGAATTGAGCCAAGGAATGCATAGGAAGTGGAATTTTGTTTCTATGACTTATGGTATGGAAGATATGGGCCAAAAAGTCACATAGTGTGCTATAGCGCCACCATCAGGCCGATGTGGGTCCCTATAAGTGAGTGTGGTCCTTTTGACCTAGAGAACAAGTTTGGCAAGTTTGGTGTGTCTAGGCCTTACGGTTTAGGCTGCAGTATCATTTTTAGACAGCAAAATGGGCAAAAGAATAATAATAAGAAGAAGAAGAAAGAAAAATACCAGCAATTACAATAGGGTTCCCACACTATGTGTGTGAACCCTAACAAGTGAGAACATTCAGTAACTTTTAGAAGGTTTTCTCCAACATACTTTAAGCATTGACACAATGCAACCTCAAACTTAAAATAAATAAATAAAACACACCCTCAAAAAATAAATAGATATAAATAATTTGGTGCCCTTTAATAAAATGGAAAACAAATACAATTGAACAATTCTTGCATGTTGTACTGACAGTCACGCTGTCTACATTCTGATTAAGAACAGGGCTCCCCTCACTTTAGCCTAAATTCCAGCACTTTTCAAACCTGAAACACAATGTAACATTAAAATTCGTCAGGTAAATGTTCCTTCCACTGTTTCTTTATACTACCACAGTTTATACTTTATACTACAATAGTTGCCAGGTTCGCGTTTTCACGCCAAATTGGGCTTGTTTGGAAAATCCAGCCGCGGGTAAAAATTATGGGGTCGCGGGGTGCGGTTTTTTGGTCTACTTTTGAGTTGGGCTACCGCAGGAGTTACAAGTCAACACTAATAATGGATCGCGATATAATACTTAATTTGTCTCCATTTTACACACTCGCGAGGTGCCCGGAGCCGCGCGCTACGGTCACTCGCGAAAGTATAATCCATTGAAGCGGGTTCGGTGACCGAGGCAGAAACTGCTTAATCCAAAATATCCCGCGGAGGGAAACTTTATTGACAGCGCAACTGAATAGCACTCTTCGCTCTCTCCCTCTATCGGTTTCAAACACCTTACAGCGAGGACTTGTTTGGTCTACATCTGACGCCGCAAAACCTAACCAACTCCAGATCACGGAGCTAGTTGCTCTTTTCTTGGACACAAGTTCCGCCGTCATGTTTGTGTGTGTGTGTTTTGAGGGTGGATGGGTGGGAGGTGCTAAACTCACTGAACTACGGGAGCCCACAGTGCAGCGTCGGTGGTGAAAATTAAATCTCAGAAAATCGATTTTCTTAAAAACACATCGTCCTTAACTGTAAATTCGAATTAATAGATAATATCGATTAATCGCCCAGCTCTACCTTCAACACCACCAAACACGCCAGCTCCAACACCTCCATCAAACACCACCTTCAACACCACCAAACACGCCAGCTCCAACACCTCCATCAAACACCACCTTCAACACCACCAAACACGCCAGCTCCAACACCTCCATCAAACACCACCTTCAACACCACCAAACACGCCAGCTCCAACACCTCCATCAAACACCACCTTCAACACCAAACACGCATGTTCCAACACCTCCATCAAACACCACCTTCAACACCACCAAACACGCCAGCTCCAACACATCCATCAAACACCACCTTCAACACCACCAAACACGCCAGCTCCAACACCTCCATCAAACATCACCTTCAACACCACCAAACACGCCAGCTCCAACACCTCCATCAAACACCACCTTCAACACCACCAAACACGCCAGCTCCTACGCCACTCAAGCTATCTCTAATGTAAAATGGCAGGAGGTGTTTGAGGAAAGTCCACCTGCCTTTATCACTGCCTTCCTGGGCCCTTCGTTTCTTCTGTGCATCTTCTGCCTGGAGTTCAAAGCCCACAGTTACACAGCAGGAAGCAAGAATAAACAGAATATCAACACATGTAAAGACTCTGTACCTTGCTGTGTTGTGATTTGCTATAATGGTAAAAGAAGGGATTAAACTCCTTAAGACATTCTTTCTTTACTTCATATAAACCATGACCAGAAACTCCTGGTTTCCTAGACAAAGTAGAAAAAAATACAAATAAGAAATAAGATAACAAAAATAAACAAGCAAATGTCTTTGTACAAGCAGATATTTATCATTCTGACTGACTCACTTGAAGGTGGCAACTTTAGAAATAACAGTTTCAAGCCCAGTTTCACGGCTTTCCTATAATAAGGAACACAAATGACATCATCTGCTCCAGGACGTTTTTCCAAAACATATCATCATACTTAAAATATTTAAGGATATTACTTTGTCTTACGTTTTCAGGCAGGTTTTTGACCAAGCTGCTATGAGCCATGGGTTCTATACACAGAAGATGAATCACTTCTCTCATGATCACGTCCTCTTTAGTGACATCGCTGATTCCAGGGACGTACCGCTCACCTGCATGAACACAACACAGAAAAGGAAGGAAGGGTTTAGCCACTACTGAAGCCACAAAATCAGTAGTAGGATGGGGGAATACGGCCAGGAGTGCATCTGTCAGTTTGCTGCCATGACAGCTGAACACTGCATACTTACTGTGCTGTGCATTCTGCAGTGACTGGATCTCATTCAGCTCCCTGGGTGAGTAAGACATGCCACTAACTAACCCCACCCACGGCGGGGCTCGGAGGACTTGCCTGTGATGATGATCAGCAGGTGAAGCATTTCCTCCGTCAATCTGTTGCACTGTTTCAGAAGGTCCTGACAGGGGAGGTTCATCTGGTTAGTCACTATATACTCTACACAGAAGCTTTTTTCTGCTGTTTTGGGGAATTAAAATGCGTTAAGGAGTTTCTCAAAGTTGCCTATTAGTTCAAATGTTCAATAACTTTCTGAAATTAAATATATATAAAACTTTATAGGCTATAAGGAAATTATAATTTTACTATCTGCACATACCTGATCTTTAGTTGAACAATTTCCATTAAAAACCCCAAAGAGCTCAAATCTCAGTAGAATCAGCATTATGAAGTGGTTTGGGTCCATTTTTGAAGCAGCAATCTGTGGTAGGAGAAGGTCACATACATGTTCAATACTCTGCACATACATGTTCAGGACTTTAGTGAACATGTTAGGCTTTGCTGCACTGGAGGAGTGAAGAATGAGACATACCTGAAGCATCATGACGTCCTTATCAAACATCTCATCTCTGCATTTCACATCCTGATAGTAGTACACCTAAAGCAAAAGCAAAAGTCAACTTGACAACCAAGACATGTAACAGCTTCTAAACTGAATCTCACAGTTCCTGTGCCAGTACGCACATATACAGCGCTCACGTTCCATTCCTAACAACGACATGCAGAACCTAGGTCATCAAAACACAGTTAAGAGCTCACAGCTCAGGATACACACAACGGAGGTGTGACCTCAACTGACCTGACTGACGAGGGAGAGGCCATTTCTGCGCCACATCTCTGCAGACACCTGGGCAGCCAGAACCACACAGCGCAGAGGCTGTTCCACCAGAGCAGGGAGGTCCAGCGGCTGCAGAAACACACACCGCCTTTAGATACGCACCACCACACTACATGTGTCACACACACACACACACACACTCACCCTCACCCTAATACTACAGATATGCACAATCATACTACAGGTCTCACACACACACACACCCTAATACTACCATTATCTGTTGGGTCAGAGGGCCTAACTGACACGGCAGTAAAGATTTAGACTGATCAAGAGAACAGAGTAAAAGGTTATGATGGTCATAACTCACAGGATCCACAAAGTCAGGGAGGTGTTTGATGGCTCCTGTCCGACACAACAGAACATACAGGCCTGCAGTGAGAGAGAAAATGGGCTTCAACAAAGATTGGTGATCAATCCTGAAAACACCTTCTACAATTTAACAATATTAATGACTTCTGAAAACAGAAGAAAATAGAGCTACTAAACCACCAAGTATTTTCTCCCATGGACGCTCACCAGCCAGCAGTCTGGAGATGGGCAGGTGGATGGATACGGGCTCCTGGGAGACCCTGTATGGGCGTAGGTGGAGGATGTGCTTGCACATGTAGCTGTCAGTGGGCAAACTGTGGAAGGGCTGGTTGGTGCAGCAGAGCAGGACCTGGTGACACTGCCTGAAGGCCTGCAGCAGGACTCTCTCCTGTAAGAGACGTGCGGTTACGCCACTCGTTACCCACAACTCCCCTCAACACACACGCACCGTTACACTCTCTACCATTCTGTAACCATGACTCTCTCCTGTAAGAAAAAAAACTCTTGTTTTAGTAGTATTCACTGCTACAAACAAACCGGGTCCACAAAGTTAAACTGACCATGGGTCATGTCACTATAATATTTGAACAAGTCTGAAGCCGCTATAAAAGCCAAATAAAGAGGAGAACAGTCTCATGAGATTCTACAACTGAAGAAGAGGGGAATTTGACATGGCTTTATAAAGCCTAAAAGGCTCTTTTACATAGTGCTTGTGTATGAGGAGTTTTGTTCAGGGACTCACATCGGAGGCGCACCAGTCCTGAAACATGGAGAGAATGTGGCGTAGCTGCACCTGGATGGAGAAACCAGCCTCCCATTCTGGCTCCACCTCCGTGTGCTGGCCAAACTGTCTCTTCACCTCCTCCATTCCCTAACGCAGGGCAAAGAGGCACTCACACCTAAAGCACAACTGGAATCTTACATGCCTAATCTGGGATGAGTAGTACCTGCATGCAGCTGAGCATCTCCAGAAAGACACTGAAACCTTCTAGAAACTTCCGCCTAAGTTGTTCAGTCCATGTTGTGGGTTTACTGATCAGAATGTACCTGTGAACATAATTAATTACATAACGTCTCAAAAATCAGAGAGGAAAAAAATGTTCCTGTACTTGTTCCCTATTGTTTCTGACGGTGTTTCACGTATCCATCGTGTTTAGATCCACTCACCTGAGGTCATTGAAGATCATTTGAATCCGGAAGAACTTGTCAGAATTGTAGCCCTGAAAATGGAAGCGCTGGTTCCTGTCAAGATGTTCTCTCAGCATCTCCATGACAGTGTCTACAATCACCTTGATCACACTGCCTTCCTCAATCAACTGTCTGGCCTTAAGAGACAAACAGAGAAATCAAAGAGTCAAGAAAAAGGAGAGATTTGTAACAGACTGATCTCAGATTACTTCTGCCGTTATGAAAGTCCTTTAAAACTAATTAAAAAAAATTAGCAGATTAATTAACTTAGTGTGGTTTATCTAGTTCTAAACATGCACCACTGCTAGAATGAAAAGTTTTGTAACTTTGTGAGTGTGTATCCCTGTTCTCACTGTTATGTGGCTATAACGTGTTTGTTTTTATTACCAGAGTGGGAACAGTGAAGATCTGCACAGACAGGGCTGTGACTGAGATGTTCCGGTCATGGTCGTCACTGATGAAATCCTCCTGCAACTGCTTATAGAGCTGAAGGAAGACATGATGACACATGATTGCATTCAGGCCATCTATGGATCACGACTGTCTATGGGTCATGGTGCATGCTGTTTTCTTAGGAATGAGATCTAAGAACCAAAACCCACCTCTGTAAATGTCATGGCAAACTGCCTCTTATATTCCGTCTCCATTAGCAGACTACTGAAAATCAGCTCATGGAGAACCTTACGGGCTCCTAATGAAGGCATTAGAAGATGGAGGTTAAGACCCAGTAGAATGAACGCATCATCCATATGAAGTCTCAAGATATAGCAACTAACGGTCAACATAATGACAGCAGATCAAGTGAGAAACGGTGTCAATTTAGCGCCGACCTTTATGTAGTCTGGCATCATGGAGCATCAGACGGCTGATCAAACAGGGTTTTCCACCATCATCACTGGGCTTCAGAGCCACCTGGCAGAACACCTGCCTGAGGCCCACTGGTAGGAGGGGAAACCAATGTTGTGTGAGTCTGAGAGCACCCTAAAGACGAAGGGGGTGCGACAGCCTAACAAACACAGCACAGCTCACACCATCAACAAGGCATTATTTGGATGTTAAGATACAGTATTTGAAGCAATTTCACCTATTTGAAAAGAGTGAAGTTGATTATAGAGGAGTGACTATAGCTTAAGAAACAAGTACCAAAGTCCATCCTCAACTAATCAATACCATGACCTTGTACCATGACCTGAAGACTTCAAAATTTTTTGTTCACATTTCATCTCATTAATTTTTCTTCATTAAAAAAAAAATGTAACCTCCAAAGAAACAAAACAAAGAATGCAGTGTACCTGAATAACCAATGACCTGCTGAAACCAAGAGCCCAGCCTGAGGGCGAAGGTCTGATGGGCCATCACTGCAGAGTGCAAGATCTCCACTCGCAAGGGCTGCTGGGTTATGTGCTCAGAGTTTGACTTCAGAAGCGGCACATGCAGAAAGAGCTGAGCGTTAAGAGTGGACACTGTAGCTATATGACTGTCTATAGCAGGAAGTGAGAGTTCAGCAAGAAAGAGCTAAAGAGTTAAAGCCACGTGATACCCTGATGAGCTCTTTGGCTTGCAGGCAGCACCTCAGGGTTCCTCTCTTCACAGCTCTGCGACCCTGTAAGAGAGATGGAGTAGCATGAGCACGGCGTCTGGGTGGTATGATGCAGCTTCCGTCTCCTCACAGCTGAGCCACCAGTGCTCAGTGGGATATCCAAACTGTTAGTATTTTTAAACCATTGTAAAACTATGTCCATGGGGTTGGTTACTAATACAAACAGAACTTTCCAGTTAACTTTATCACAAATGATCTTATGTATATCAGATCAGTTGGTATTCTTTGTAAAACAAGCTTAACTACATTGAATTGAGCTGAATCACTGCGTGCACAAGGGAAATTAAACAGCACGGTCAGTAACGTGTAAGAAAAGTGTTTGTTCCTTCACGGCATCACCGTGCCAGCAGTATTCACCTCTTTATCGATGAGGGCCGTGTGTGTGTGAGCTTCGCTGTGGTCACAGCTGATGGCCCTCTGGAGAGTGTAGATCACGTGATCGTAGGAGTGGTGTTCATCATTGTATAGCACACAGTAGTACTTGTCCTCTTTCACTCTGAAGATTACATTTAAACACAAATAGGCTCAAGTTTTGGTTTCCCCCCCCATAATCGGAAACGTACATGCATACGGCAACGATGTAGTAATGCTGATGTAAGACGTCCCAGAGGGAATAGGGAAAGGAACAGCTTTGAGAGGAGGCGTATTGTTGGTGGCAGAGTGAGAGGGCAGGCTGACCCAGGCTGGAGCTCTTCAGACAGATGACTGTTTTCCTCCCACAGCATCAGCTCTGTGACGTAACCCAGCAGCACCTGAAAAAGTGTGTGAGCCCGATCCTGGAGCCCCACCTCCAACACACACTCATCCTGAAACACACACACACACACACGTTTCAGAAATGATAATGATGGCCATCTCTGACAGAACTGGAGAGATTCTTGTGTCTATGAATGTTGGTTTGTCTATGAGATAGACTTCTCTATAAAAGCCACAACCCTGATTCACTCATCATCAATAATCCAAAAGTCTGTTACTTTGCATCAGTAAACACAAGAATTAGGGCTGCAAGATTTAGGGAAAAGGTGCAATATTGTTTAATAATGCAGTTATTACTGATCATTCTGAAATGTGTATTTGTCAAATACAAATAAAGCATCAAACAAAACCTCAAATATTTGTACAGTACTGGTTTCAAAACAAATATTTAAAATAAAGGCATATCCATAAACCATTTCTGCAAACTAAATTTCCCCAATAGTACAACTAAATAAAATTATAAACTACAATTCTCCATTAAGTCATTTTGAATTTCCAAAGGAAGACAATTAAGCAGGGTACAACAAAAAAGAGTGTTTAATGTTCTAAAACTAAATGACTGCAGTGAGTTTGATAACCTTCCTCCCAGGCCTCCAATATGAAGGCAGGCTGCAAGGGTGATCTACACAGCCTGGTAATGAAACAGTGCTCCATTTAGTGTTGAGAAGACCACCAGACCACTGCACAAGTAAGCCTACAACCCAAGCAAGACAGATCTCAGTAGCTGAGTGTGGTATATTGGAAATGTCCATCAAAACTGCACACCAACTCTCAGATCATCTAGTCCCTCATAGTCTGGGTCTCTCCAGTACAGATGTACCGTGTTCAGAAAATTCAGAACTTTGGGTCCAGGAATGTCATGTTCAGCAGGAGCTGCATGTCTTCATATTTACTGATGAGGTAGATCCGAACTTTTGTTTACGATGATTTGGTCAGGTCAGTGTACTCATCCTCTTCAGCAGGTACCAAGGTGTTCAGAAGACGCAAAACATGCTTCAGGTAAGATATGCTCACATAACAATGACTTATCCAAGTATGTATGAAGTCCAGGAGCAAACAGAGTGCCTTGTACACAGAGTGCAGGATCTCCAAAGGAAAGGTCCGGAAGGCCTTTCATACTCTTTTCTTCCAGCTGTAGTGGAGAGGTGGCCCAAAATCCTTTGCTATTTTACAGTAGCACATGCCGGGTGGTGTTTGGACTACAGGCCGGGTGGTGTTTGGACTACAGGCCTTTTGTCTTTATTAGTTGGGGTTTTCACCTCCATGCATTTGTCACTCTTCCCTGTCCTGATTAAGGTGATAATACAAATGCGTCATGTTGCCCCGTTGCTGCATGATGTTGCCATTGGTTCAGTGTCAGTGTCACATGGGCACCTAGAACCACCTGCTCTGCACACCAAACACTCCAATCACCCTCAAATGGCCACACTTCACTGCCTAAACAGAGACTGACTGGACAGCTCTTTATTATGGGCTCAAATAATGACCAGACTGCACACAGAACAGGTTGTCACATTCACACACGCACACACATTTATAGAATTAAATCAGACTTTGGCGGTTATGTAATTACACAGGCTTGACATTTTGATTTAGATTAATTGTGTAGCACCAACAAAAACAATGTCTTTGTCTAGAATGTCTTTTTCAATTTATTTTCTCAGTGTCTCTAACATTCCTTTGAGTATCTAGTTTCAGATTACCTCTGACAGAACACGTCAACCAGTACAATATGAAGCAAACCCAGCTCACCAAATTCTAAAAGCGCTATGCTTTGTGGATGGGACACTATACAACTCTGAATAATGACATTCTGCTGTAACTGAAGGGAATTGTACCACCCACACCACTGCCAGCCAACATACACCACTTCATTTAGTCACACACTGAACATTACATAAAGCCTCTCAATTTAATAAAATGTTAGCAGAAGACCTGTGTCAGCCTAATGAAGAACAACAGGCTTCAGCATCCTTTCACCAGGTCCTCCTCTTAAAGACTAAACTGATTAGACACTGTGATGAAGGCCTTTGTGAACAGCCAAACATTAGCTGATTGGTTCAGCTGGAGGCTTTAATGGTTTGGTACAGTCTCAGCATGATGACAAAGGCCAAAGCAGACCATCAGGTCCTGCAGACACCTGCTCTGTTCCAGGCAGACGTGCAGAGCGCCGAGTGTGCGGCAGGAGCTCTATATCGTGATCTAATCACACAGACGGGCCTGAGTGACACGCACACCGAGAACAACCATCTGTCCTGCTTTCAGGCACCCAGACACGTGCATGCGCTCACGTCTGGCACGTTCTCAACCTGGCCGCTTGTAATAGTGAGATGCCCTTTCCACACCTTCACTTGGAAAATAAATATTTCACTCTCTTTAATCTGGAACACAAAAGCGGTGTCCAGAGAGGAACATAAAGGGCCTGAATATAACTATGATCCACAATGCTGGCTCCTAACTTCAAAACCTTTATTTTTCAATACTGCATGTCCGGCAGATCACACAGCCACAAAGCTTTTCCACTGAACTTTCCCTTCTGCTCCTCCCAGTGTTCCTGTAGAGGTGAGAGAGCCCAGAGGCGCCTGACTTACAGCTGCATATTCCACTTGTCACTTTCCCACATCAGTTTGTGTGTGTGTGTGTGTGTGCGTGTGTGTGTGTTTCCTGCAGTCTACCCTCTGACGTCCTCCTAAGATATCCCAAACACAACCAAGGATTTTGGCAGAAACCAAGCCTCACTGTATCCATGGCAACAGAGGTGCCTGGGTCATGCTGGGAGCACCAGGGGCCGGTCTTCCAGGCCTCCATGTCCCCACAGTCACAGAAGCCCCCTCCTGACGATGCATGCATCTAGGAGACCAAACACAGCGCCTGATTGGTTAGCCAGTAATAACACATAATCCTGTCAAATGTAATGTACAATCCTGAGTAATGTACAGCGCAGTAATGTGTCTGACCTTGTAGCGATGTCCTTTGTGCACACTGCTCTGAAAGCAATCCATGCAGAGCACACAGGTGGGGTCTATCGCACAGTCCCTACACACACACACACACAAAAGAAAAGCAAATCCAGACCTCATTCAAATATTCTCTCAACATCAGGCACACAAACAACACAGAAGGCAAACAGAACGATGAGCTTTAACAGCAGACTTCGCTGGCTTATTCAGGACATGTGAAGTAATATTTTTCTAAGTCAATTCATATGTTTATATGGCAACAAAAGTGCAGTCAAAATCCAAAGACTTTTACAAGGTTTCTGGAGAAAAAAAACGAAAACACAGTTATGGCATTGGGCAGGCATGACTTACACAACACTAAGCCTATGGGTCTGAAAAAGGCTTTAATGCAGCACTGTGCTGTTTAGCACCTTTCAACAGGTTTTTGTGATGGTGTTCTTCCCCTGATTATTTTGAAACGCATTCCTCGTCACTACCTGAGCCTTGTTCACATGCTAAGCCAAACTGTCAAATGATTCTAAATAAACCAACCTAAAGCATATTGGAAACACCAGTATTGTATCAATAAGGTGTGATGTGGGTTTGTTTTTGTTTTAACAGTCTTCGGTTACAGTATGTAGCCAATTGTTTTGCCATGAACCATGTCAGGCACCTCTTACCTTCTTCATCACTGGTCATGACAGGGCTGGTCCGCCCTTAAAACCCTGTGCTTAGCTAGGATTGTAACCTCGCTATGTTGTAACCTAGATTTCAGTTGCACATCACAACAGTAATGACAGAACCCTTCGGCTCTAACCTGCAGGAGTAGACCGTCTCGCCCTCTTTAAAGACACGCCCACACAGCTGAGAGGAGGAGCCGTAGTTCTTCTGCTGTAGCTTCTGCAGGCCGTTGCTGGGGTCCTCCCCGAACAAGAAGCACTCGAGAGGCTGCAGGATGCGCTCCCGCACCTGCTGCTCCTCCTCCACCTGCTGTGGCTCCACCTCCCGGCAATAAATACGGGGGACCTGCTCTGCCACATAGTGGAGGATAGCAGCGGCCCGATCCGAGGCCTCCAGCCATCTCTTAAGGAAGTAAACAGATACGCATTTGTAGAAAATTTATTGCAGGAACTTGTGCCTCACACGTTTACCAATTTTCTCTTAAATGTAGGCACAGGTAATGCATTAGCTTTGTTATAACATTTAAAACACAAAACTCCTATCTATAAAATGTGAATTCATTCAGGACACAGTAGATTGCAGATTCAACCTTTCATTAGATTCAGACCCACGTATTTTGTTATAAAACCTTATAAATGATTGTAGAACATGTAATCTCGTCTCCAAAAATGGTGTGCGTGAACGTCACTTGAAACAAGGTAAACTAATCTGAACACAACAGCAGGAGTTAACGCAACACCACCCACTGAAATAACGCAACACCACCAACTGAAACGTGTGTTCAAAATATTTACCCTGCATTCTTAAAATAAACAGTGTGTTAAACTGTAGGTATCGCTGTGCAGTAGCTTGGTCGGGTTTCAGAGTTTACTCACTCCCCCCAGCACAGTGGAGGTCTAGGCCTTCACCCTGCTGGTAAACAAGACATTATACACACACCAGGCAGCACCAGCACACACACAGGCCGTGTGGGCCTGACGGTGTCTGCGGTACCGGTTCTCTCTACTGTACACCGCACTAGTCACATATAACGCCGTTAATGTGCATGAAACGGATTAAATTATCCCAACAAACCACACTAAGCTCGCCAGCAAGCAAGGCTAACTCCTCCTTAGCCAAGTTAGCTAGCGAATACTGACTCTGCTCAAACTTATTTTAATACATTATCAGCAGACATGAACGCTGAAAGAAACTAAACGAGAGACTGGACTATTGTAAACGGGTTCCGAGGGTCCAGGTGTTGGACAGGCCACCGTGTATGGACAACACCGTCCAGCCCGCGATGAGAGGATATCTAGCTGTCACGACGAGCACATTTATACATAACGGGAACAAACAAGTTAGTTTATTTCCATATTGAAAACCCAAACTTCGTGGGAGGGTAACGGATGTAGAAACAAAGGGTACCAGTCCTGGACCTGAACCACGTATGACCACATCATCTACACAGCTTAGCTGACCTCGACAGCTAACTAATAGTTATTCACTAACGTCGAACGCTTCAGAATATTTCACTAAAACACTCAACACACTTGGTTAGCTAGCTAGCTCCGCTAACACATATTAAACACACTTGGTTAGCTAGCTAGCTCCGCTAACACATATTAAACACACTTGGTTAGCTAGCTAGCTCCGCTAACACATATTAAACACACTTGGTTAGCTAGCTAGCTCCGCTAACAACCATTAGCCAACAACCTAATAAGCTGTTTAACCAAATGCATAAACGACAACACAATTGTAAACAAGCTTCAGGCTAATATTATCGGTAGGAAACGTCGCTAGCCACAACATCAAAACAATACTGCGACAATAGAAAACGTGCAAATGAAACGGATAAACAAACCGAAAATAGCCCCAAATGATTACCGTGCATAACTGCAGAGCGTTCACTGGTGTTTCGCCTTCCGCCATGTTCCGTGTGCCGTATAACGCCACCAAGGTAACGCACCTGCGCAACTGTAATTGAATCCAGTTTGCGACAGTTTTAGACGTGTGGCCGTCCGTCTAGTTGCCTGGAAACTTCGGCGTCACGAAATCCGCACTTACCCAAATATGTCGCTTTTCAATTCTTATCAAGGACTTGATCTATACCTACATGGAAAGGGGTATTATGTTTACGTGAGCTTGTATGGCCGGATATATGTTATAGACCAAACTGTTTTGAAGCCGCGGCTGTGTTAGAGGATGAACATCAGAGGACACTCCCTCTGGGCAGCGGAGTCCAGGCAGTGCCTAGGAGAACCTCTGGGCTTCGGGTGGTGCATGGGGAATGGTTCATAATGCCTCCCATTCCAGGATCCACACCAGCTGAACTGCAATAGCTTGGTCTAAACAGGTTTATTTGTTTATTTTTCCACATGACATTTCAGCCCCAGATTTTGCTTGGTCATTGGCCAGGTAGTCAAACAGCATCTCTGCCATTAGCAAGGTTCTCGATTCACTTTCTCAGTACCATCTCACCCTCGCAGTCACCATAAGCTCTAGTCCAGGGGTGGCCAACCCGCGGCTCTTTGCCTGGTTTCATGCGGCTCCCCAGCCGGTCTGCGGGCTCACCTGCACAAACGGGGCGACACACTGCTACATTTTCGTGGTGCGCGGTTAGTTTACAAGCCTAGCGAGCCGCTAATACTTTTAAAACCGGCGTAGTGGAAAACACGCATTTGACTGTCTTCACAGCTAATAATTTACACTCGCCCCCCCCCCCCCCAACAGATTACACTCGCCCCCCCCAACAGATTACACTCGCCCATGTACGATGTGGCTCTTTGCCGTAACACAGTAAGAAAAGTGGCTCTTGGTCTATGACGGGTTGGCCACCCCTGCTCTAGTCCATGTGTTCCACTGTATCTCTCTGGTGTTTAATGAGGCTCAGTCATTTTGGGGTTAGAGAGCCAGCAATGAAGCCAAAAGAACCATTTACCCCATTCTATTGTCACAAGCCATGTTCAGGTGGCCGCGGTAAGAACATTCTTAAAGTTCAAGATTTTGATAGTGGTAACAAATTCTTCAGAGGCATTTATATAATTAGAGGTTGATTTAAGGCTTGGAGCAGTATCAAATAAGATCATCCCATCAGTTTATCTTTGTGGTAAACTCATAAATATTGTGTTATTTTTAGAACAGGTTTTCAGCATTTTAGTTCTGTTGAATATGGTAAACTGGTTATGTTTAACCTTTTAGAGATTTTTGTAGTAATTAATTTATCCCAAAGAAAAAAGGGCCATAGACTTTCAACACTGACCACTAGATGGCAGTGTTTCTACAATATATTTTTTTGCTGGGGCGCGCGGGGGGAGGGGAAATCTTTTCATTTCTGCGTAGAGTGTATTCCCGTGGCGTGCACGTAAAAGTGTTGAGATAGTAAAACTACAACACACAGTATCACGAGTCATCATACTCAAATGCTCTTTTTTCAAAGTTCGGTAATGGAAATCTGTATTTTATTGTGTCTGGTTTAATGCTGAAAGGTGTAGCCTAGGCTATACCAAAGAGTGGATCGACATTCCTTTTCTCTCAGCTTATTGAAATTTTCTTTTGTTTTTTAGTGTTTAGTTTTCATTTTTGTTTCATTATTTATCCTGATCTTGAGACCAGTATTGAGGCAACTGAGTGAAACACCTAGGACTGGTTCGAAAAGTGCCATTTCTTCGTTGTTCTAGCACCTCGCGTGCGCCCAGATATTTGCCTTTGTTGATTCATTTAATCCCACTGGTAACGATAGGGACCAGAATTACGTTTTGAGTTTGCGAAGCTTTAAAAGAGCTGTTGATGTGACTTTAGCTGAAAGTTTCATTTAACGTTTTCCTTGATTTCACATGAGGATTTGTATGCAGGTGATGTAATTGGTCACAGGACTAAATTATTTCAAGCTTGAGTTTGAAGATGAATATTTGTAGGCTACATGAGAGCTCAGAAAAAATATATAACACAGATATAATTACCATATTTGGAGAATATAAATCTCCAAGGGTCTACTTTTTATATTTTAATAACGTTATATTGTCCCATTAATATGCTTACAGAAAATGCAAAAAATAATAATTTAAGGTCTAATTTCCATTATACAATTTGGATGTATTACATTGCTGTTCGTGCATTCAAAAAAAGTAAAGTTTTTTAAAAAGTAAAGTTATGACCCAAATTGTAAAAATGAATGTTTTGTTACAGATGGGTCAAATTGTGAACAAGAATAAAACTTTCACCAACTTTTCCAAAATATTTTTAAAAAGCACATTGTCTGAGGCTGTTCAAGTACATATTTTGGCTATTCAAGTAGCATAATTCTGAACAAACATATGGTATTAAATTAGGTACATTGGACTCATTGGCAGTCTATGCTGTACTGCGGTCTGTTCTTGATTGGGGTTCTGGACTCAGTGTTTGTTATAAGAGCAATCTCTCTCAGTGTCAATATTTTGGTGCACATATCAGAGGTATGCTGTTGGACTTTTATGTTTAGACCTGCATATATTTTATGTTTAGAACTGATCTCTCATACAAAGATACTGCTGGGAGCCTGCTGGGATACTGCTTACTCACTCAGTAACACACACACACACACACATGCCACATGCCACATGAGCACTCATTAGGGAGGGTTTGTATTTTACAACTTTTACAACATCAGAGTTCCACCTACACATTGATGTGGGAATAAACATGCAGACATAAAGACAGGTGGAGAAAGACTGAAGGAAAGAGCAGAGTGAAAGAAACTAAAGTACCTAGAGACATATCTAAAGGAAAGGGAGAGAGAAACAGAGAAGAAGAGAATACTTGTTGGGAAAACAGAGGGTGAATTTTCTTTTTCTTTTGGTAAGGAATAAGATGTTAGAAACAAGAAGTAAGTGTGTGTGTGTGTGTGTGTGTGTGTGTGTGTGTGTGTGTGTGTGTGTGTGTGTGTGTGTGTGTGTGTGTGTGTTGGTGTGTGTGGCAAAGACAAAGAGAGAATGGAAGAGCCAATGTACCCTAACCAGTACATAAATGAAATATATTTAACCAGTGAGTCTATCATAGAGTTACTAGCTGTGTAATCATGCTGATAATGATGTGTGCTTTCCAGAAGTTATATACTGACAACTGAGGCTTGATCTGAGCTTCCCATGCAACTATTTAACATCCATAGTATTCTTTGGCTTGGATCATTATATTTATATACACACACACACACACACACACACACACACACACACACACACACACACACACACACACACACACACACACACACACACACACACACAAACACACATATACAAACACAAACATGTATACATCACTACTGAGACAGAGCCCATGTGTCTCACCCGGGTGTAACGCCTGTAGTTTGAACCAGACGACTCGGTGAGAAACACATCTTCACTAGCCAAGATCACTTTTTTATTCACTTTTTGAAGACGTAGGATATCACAAGAGTCCGCTGAAGCACTATTTAAGCCTGACTCTCTGGTGAGGAAGCTGGCTACAGGCATGCCTCAGGAAGGTGCAACCATGGAAACACTAATCACACCCTGTCTGAAAATGGACAGACCTGCCACTGCTGTGACACAGAGACCACCGCCCATATCTATCACTGCAGTGCATTTAAACATTTATCCTAAAGCAGTCATCTAAACATCTACCATATAGCAGAGGCATACAGAGAAGCCTGTTCAGATGCCTTCTTGTCTTTTTCAGAGAGATGACATTATGTAAGTAATTTGACATAGTCTTTTAAACTTTCAGTTGGTATCTTGGGGGGAAAACACACTGACAAACTGCCTGACATCACCGTCCACAGGTGCAGTGGCTTCTGGTTGTAAGGAACCTTCACCCTAATCACTGTGTAAACAAGGAACAGTGACATCTATAGAAGGCAAGGAACACACACGAAGAAGCACAGCTCCGGTATCCTGCACAGAGAACCCCGTGGGCAGAGCTCAGATATGTCCATAGCTCTGATAGAAGACCAGCCACACTTAGCTCCACTTCCTTTTGTACAGAGAAGAGTGTTCAGGGCAGTCGATTGACTCTCATGCAGGTTGTGTTGGTGATTATGAAGGTTGAGGCCACTGGGTAAAGACAGAGGCGTAGCAGAATCCTGCATAGTGGTGGGGCTGGGAAGTATGAGCTATCCCAGCTGAGCAAGCTGTAGGTGTTTGTCCCACATCCTGTTTCTCCTGCTTTTTCTCTCTCTCTAGAGTTGGAGCAGAACACATGGGGCATGTATCATATTCTCACGTGTGTGTGTGTGTGTGTGTGTGTGTGTGTGTGTGTGTGCCTTGAGACTTTGTAACAATAAGAGTATAACGTCCAGTTACTTGGGAACTTGCACAGCACACTTTGATATATTAGGACATATTATAGATTCCTCTGAATATGAAATCAGTTCAAGACCAATAGATCATCATAAAGAATATTTATTCGTTACCATTTATGACTTGAGCTTGATGTATATGTATAACACCAAGGATGACACTGTCTGTAAGTATTAGTGAATATTCTGTGTCAAAGTAACATTTATGATATTTTACAATATACTATAAACACCTCCAAAACTGGCAAAGGTTACTCAGTGTATATTTCACATTTTCACCAAGGTTCTTCAGAAGTGTAACATTTTAAAATCTTCTGTTTCAGTGCTGAATAAACCTGCACATGCCATGATATTCTGAGTGGAGTATATACTGACGTCCATACAGTTTAAAAGGTGACATAAAAAATGGGAATGTAAAAAAATGGTCCATCAAGCTGACCAGATGGTTGTGTTGTACGCAGAGTAAAATGTACCTTCAATGTTCCATTAACATGCTGAATTTGATATTTACAGCACTTTACCAACTTTCACCAACCACACTTTCTGTTGGGTTATTTCCTGTAGATACTTTGAAAATACTGCAGTCAAAATACTGCTTGAATGCATATTTTACTTTAGTGTCAGAGATAACCCATAGAAATAAAATAGTTTTTCCCTTTTTGATCCTGTATCAGATATTTTACCATGAGATGGGTATGGTGGATTTATTGGAGAGTCAGACACAGTAGAGTGCAGTATAGTCTGTATCTGAAATAAAATATATATGTAACTGAGCCCAGGCTTCAGTGAAGTATAATATGCTAGATTATATGCTGTGTATCTGCATTGAGGTCTATATGCACACGTAGTCAGGGATTTATCTGTGTAGTGAGGTGTATATACACACATAGTGGAGGATTTATCTGTATAATGAAGTCTATATACACGCATACTGAAGGATTTGTCTGTGTAGTGAGGTCCAGATTTTACAGTATAAAAGCATGCATGCTTCCGTGGAATCTAACCTATGACCTTTGTGGTACCGGTATGAACCTGCTGAACCAAGCGACCTAGAGGAGAGTTCAGTATCACACCTGTATAGCAGCAGTGCCATGGTATATGGAATATGTATCACTGAATTTGTGTGTTGGGGTATATATACTGGCAGTGGGGAATATATTCGGGCAGTGGGGTATGTATTTACAGAGTGGGGTATGTATTCACACAGTGGGGTATATATTGGTGCTGTATGGAGGTGTGTATCTCTATAGCGCTGTTTCGTTGTTTGCATTTGTGGTGTAAAGTGTGTATTTGTTCAGTGGGTTGTGGAGTTGTGCAGTGGGGGGTGTATACTGGCAGTAGGCTATGCAGGCAAACACTGAAACTCAGCCTAATTGGGCTGCTGCAAATGTTGAACTATAGCTTGTTGTGTTGGCACGTCGTGTTACTTCAGCGCTGGTGGAGACAGAGTGAATTCTTCCACTGAGCTTCCGCGATAAGTGCAACAGGTCCGTGTTAATGACGGAGAGTGGGAAGCTCTCGTAGCTGCCCTCCGGTTGACGACACCAGCAGAGCTGGAACACAGAGCGCACCTCACTGCGGAGGTTGGAGTTGAGGAAGCCGTAGATAATGGGATTGACGCAGGTGGAGCTCATGGCCAGCAGATGGCAGAGTAAAAACAGCAGGTCATGCTGGCAGACGGGCAGAGCCTCTTCGTGCCAGTCCGCCACCACGTTATACACATTGAGTGGCAACCAGCACACCGCGAACACCGTGACCAGGACGAGCAGCATGGCGCTGACGTGCTTGCTGTGCGCGAGGCGTCCGCGCTCCCCCACACACCTCCCGCCGTCTTTCCGTTCCAGCAGACGCCATCGCAGATGTAGGAAGATACGCGCGTAGCACAGTAGCATGAGTAGCAGAGGCCCGCAGTACTGGAACAGCAGCATGGCGGCGCTGTAGGCGCGTCTGTGCCCCGCGGACGGCCAGGCCTCTTGGCAGGCCTGCAGGTCGCTGTGGGGGGGCGGCAGGTCGCTGTACGGCTCGCCGCTCAGAAGCTGGAATGCCAGGACGGGCAGAGAGGTGCAGGCGGCGAGCAGCCAGATTCCCAGCAGAGCGGTGCGGGCCTGGGTCGGGCTTGGCTTCCAGCCCGATGGGTGCAGAACCAGCTGGTGGCGTTCCAGAGCGATGAGCACCAGGGAGAGCACGGAGACGGTGACAGACATGCACTGCACGAAGGGCGTGAGCCGGCACAGCGCGGCGCCAAACACCCAGTGGTCCATGAGCGTGGAGGCCAGTGTGAAGGGCAGGCAGAAGACACACATCAGGATGTCGGAGACGGACAGGTTGGCGATAAACATGCTGGTGACGTTGTGCTGGTCCCTCTTTCGTGCTATGATGCGGATGAGGAGGATGTTGCCTAGAAACCCAAAAACGAACACCAGGGTGTAGCAGAACACCAGTGCAAAGGTTACCCCGAGTGACCCCCAGCAGGGCTCATCCTGCAGAAACAGGCTGCTGTTACTGTGCTCGTGAAAGAGGGAGGAGTTTAAGAGTCCAGCCCACCCTGGCAAGCCAGAAAGAGCCATCCTAATTGGTTGTTTCACAGGAGCAGCAGGAAGAGCCTCATTAGAACCTGAAAAGAACAGATACATTCATACTGTAAAAATAATGGATATGGATTAATAATGGAATCTGAGACACATTTACACTGCTGTCATCTCACACAGCTAAAAGACTCATCTGCCCAAGACAGACCTCCAATCTGATTGTCTGTAATATCACAGAACAATATTTCCAGAGCACATGACCAGATGCTGATTATTCAGTTTTCTTCAGACGTGGCCTGCATGAATGTCCAATTTCAACAATCAATACTAATTTACTACTTCCTACTGGGATCATCTCGAAGTGTCTTCCTGATGTCATTGCAGAGTTTTCTTCATCATCGTGATCTTCATCACTGATCACTTTGCCTTGATCCTCAGGGATCTGGACCCAGATTTTTGTAAACCTGCTTTGTGATGGAATCATCTACCTTGACTTCAACAATATATTATTTGCAGTAGAAAAGTTACACCTACGTTGTACCTACACACACAACAACACAAACAAACACTGATCAAAAACGATCACCAGCATTGATTAAGTTATAGCAGCACAATCTCTACAACCATACCACCATCATGACGGTGTTAATGCTTTGCTGAAAAACCATCGGCAACAGTGACTCTGTGCTCAGAAAAGGATCAATAGAGAACTTTTGCACTGTGCAGACAGACAGGCTGCAGTAAGCCTAACTAGTATGAGGTAGTAATCTAGCACGGTTTATTTGGGGATCTTCGTCTATGAGAGAATGACGTTTGAAGCACCACTCTCAGGATAGACAAGCCAGCACATTACCAGCACACCGCAGCTGCCAGCAAAGACAAGATGAAGCCAGGAGAATTCAAACGAGATGGGTGGGTGAACGCTGGCATGGGGGGGTTGAGGGAATGGTGCAACTCAGAGCTATTGAGAAGCTTGAGGTGAGAAGAATGAGACACGGCAGCCCTTGAGGGCTCCACCTAAAATACCAGTCTGATCTTTTACCAGCACACTGAACAAAACTGAGCATCAGGGAACGTGTGAGCTGCTCTTAAGTGGGCAGGAGAACAGCAGGTGTGGCTAATTGCTACTGATTACCCGAGGATCACCTTCTACCATCTTCTATTGGCTGAAGGCAGTCTAGCAGATGGCCCAGTTCTGAGATGAGCTCTTAAAGACAAATTACTCACCTCTGTTTAAAACTAACTGGACCAAAAATTTGCAGTAATGTTGTTTTGCAGTTAACCTGTAAGATCATTAGTAATCACGTTCTTAACTATCGTGAACTGAATTGAACATGCATGAATGATTTACTCCTGCACTCCTCTATTGTGTAAATGATTCACTCCTGTAATCCTTGATTGCATAAATGATTCAATCTGCAATCCTCTGTTGCTTAAAAATTCACGACTGCACTCCTCTTTTGCATGAATAATTCACTCCAGCACTCATCTATTACATAAATGATTCACTCCTTCACTCCTTTATTGTGCAAATGATTCATTCCTGAACTTTTCTATTACATAAATGATTCACTACTGCACTCCTCTTTTGCACAAATGATTCAATCCTGCACTCCTCTATCATGTAAATGATACCCACCTCCTCTGTGCTTTGCAACAGGTTTAGTGCTGAGCCACAGTTGAATTGCTAGGGTATGAACTGGTGGATGTTTAGCAGGCAGAATGGACATTCACAACAAGTTAAAATATATTACGTCAGAGTGAAGGAGAACAACTTTCTGGTGGCAGTGGTGAACTTGAATTGAATCCTCATCCTTATCCCTCACTTTTCCATTCTCTGTTCTCTACTAAATCAACAAGTCTGATAGCGTCTATAATTGGATATTGATGGGTGCTGGTCTTGAAATGAAATTACTGAAACACTGATTTCCTGTCCCACTGGTGCCAATGGTTTGTATTTTCCAGTCTAAATGTGGGTTGTACTAAAAAGCTGAAGACACAATGATATTGATTTGGTGCAAGTGTGGAAAACGTGTGTGGGGGGACCTGATTGGTCCAATTCCTAGAAATCAGGACAATATGAATTGTCTGGATAACATCTGAACATTTTGAAGAACAGAGTGTGAATGCTCTGAAAGCTGCTGAATTATGTCAAACATGCGTTACTGTACAGCATTAATAAATAAATAACAATGAGAGACAGAAAGAGAAAGTTAGAGTGTATTTAAATCATGGGATTCCCAGGATTTGCAGGAATCCCTTAGGAGCAGGACTGCAATGACAGGAATGACTTTAACACTGAGCAGAGAGATCAAAGAGAACAAGAATGAGAACAAAGAGAAGATGGACCACTTAGAGAACTGAGACCATAGAGAACCTAGAGAACTGAGAACCTATAGAGAACTGAGAACATAGAGAACCTATAGAGAACTGAGAACACAGAGAACCTACTGAACAAAGAGAATCTAGAGAACTGAAAACAAAGAACCTAGAGAACCAAGAACACAGATAAACCAGAGAACGAAGAAAACCAGAGAACGAAGAAAACCTAGAGAACTGAGAAGAGAGAACCTAGAGAACCAAGAACACAGATAAACCAGATAACAAAGAGAACTTGGAGAACTGAGAAGAGAGAACCTAGAGAACCAAGAACACAGATAAACCAGATAACAAAGAGAACTTAGAGAACTGAGAACAGAAAACCTAGAGAACCAAGAACACAGATAAACCAGATAACAAAGAGAACTTAGAGAACTGAGAACAGAAAACCTAGAGAACCAAGAACACAGATAAACCAGAGAACGAGGAGAACTGAGAACAGAGAATCTAGAGAACCAAGAACACAGATAAACCAGAGAACCCAGATAAACCAGAGAACTGAGATGACTTAGAACCTAGAGAACAACAGGAACCTAGAGAACCGAGAACAGAGAATATAGAAATCAAAGATAATCTGCTCCAGAAATATTCTTCAACCAGACACTCGTGCATTAAATCCACAGAGATGTTCATTTGTTTTTGTTATATAGTCTTCTGCATTTAATCCACTGTTTTTCTTTATATAGTCTTAAGATGTACCTGTGTATTTTTCTATATATAAAGTCTCCTGTGTTTAATCCACTGAGATGTTCTTGTGTCTCTTTATCTGAAGTTTCCCTTTATTTTGTCCATAAATATGTACCAGTGCATGTCTTTCTTACTCGCTATTATGTACAGACAGATTGTTTGATGAGGCCTGATGTCCCGAGATGCTTGCGTGTGACCCACCCATGCCTGATACCACATGGTGTGTTTGTCTGTGTGTGTCAATCCGGCTGTCACTTTTCCATCTACATATGTTTCCAAAGAAACATCAGCTACATCACATCTTCTCTTCTTTGCAGAATGTACTGGAGGTGTCACTGTTACCCTCCACAACAGAAACATTTCATAAGGATTCATGATTTGTGCAAGGTATATGATTTTTTTCATTTTGATTTTTGAATTTGTACATTTCAACATTTTGATTATTTTGAGAAGTGAAGATGTGGTCTGGACTGTTTAAAATGCGTTTCTCAGTAACTTTTACACCTAGTCATTTTTATGAGAATAAAAAGTTCAGAACGCTGCTGCAAGGGTTCTGACCCGCAGGAGAAAGAGATATTGCATATTACACCTGCACTTCACTCACTGCACTGGTTACCTGGTCAGCTTTAGAATGGATTTTAAGGTTCTAGTCATGGTTTTTAAATGTCTTCATGGTCTTGCTCCTCTTTACCTCAGTGAAATTATGGTTAGATATGTTCCAGTCAGGTCTCTCAAGTCTTCGAACAGTAATCTACTGGTGATTCCTAAAAGCCGATTAAAGATTGGCGAGGGTGCTTTTAGCCACTATGGCCCAAAGCTCTGGAACTCTCTTCCTGAAGAGCTCAGAGGCATTTCATCCCTGAACAGCTTCAAGAAGAATCTCAAAACCTTCCTGTTTAGATCTGCTTTTAGTTAAGAAACTCTAACTCTGCTCCATCTTATTTACTTTATTACATTATGTTGTCTATTATTTTATAATTTGTCACTTTATTACATTATTTTATTGTGTTTGTTTATCTTTAATTTCTTTTACTATTTTATTTTTGTCTTCTTTTCTTCCTTTTAATGTTTCTTTTCTATTTACTCTGTAAAGCACTTTGAGTTGCATGTATGTATGAAAGGTGCTATACAAATAAAGATTATTATTATTATTATTATTATTATTATATGGATTGCATACTGATAAGATTTTAACTACAGTACATGTATAGTTAACTACATGTGTAGTCAAAAGAGTTTGCGGTTCAACCCATTGAAACCTGATCGCTATATGGTACGTACCAGTAAGATCTTCTTTATGTATTGATCACTTTCTGCAGGTTATTTATTGTTTATTTTTGAGTCAACTGTGTGTCCTCCATGATTAGCCCATCAGTAGGGAAAGCACGGTGAGCTGTGTTTGGTATGTAGTATTTGTCCAACAACAGTATTTTAAATTACTATTTATTAAACTTTAGACAAAAGGCTAACATTAATGGCTTCATGCTTTTTATTTTATACTGTAACATTACACAACTAAAATTCATTTAGGAATATGTTTAAACATTCAGTTAGAAACTGAATGTTTACACATATATCCTGCAATAAATTATCTTCCAGATTTTAAATTGGTACATTAGTCTTAAAATGAGTTTCAGTTAAATATTCTATTTGGTATGAAATTCAAATTCAAATTTTGAATAGTGTTATGGTAACTCAAAACCTGTTGGATTCCTCTGTTGGTATTTGAATCAACTTTAATACTGAGTTCACTCCAGCTCTGTACCAAATGATGTTGGTTCCAGTTTTGTTGCAGCACCAGTTGCTCACACACATGACCCGTTAAAGCTGCAGTTAAATGAAAGTGGAGAGAGAGGGAGCAATAATCAGAGAAATAATTAAAGAGGAAGAGAACTGCTACATCTGAGTGTGATGCTACGGTCTCCACCATAAGGACACTTGGAGAATAATGAGGAATAGAGGGTCCAGGTTCTGTGTTCTTACTCTTTGTTGACATTGCAGGATTCCCTCAGATTCACAATTTAGTTTTAGGAATATGGTCGGTATGTGTATATGTGCGCATATGTCTGGGTGCACATGTCTGTGTGGACGTGTGTGTGTGTGCATGTTGTGTGTTTCCCTTGTGCTCGTGGATGTACTCTGTAGAGAATAATCTACTTCAATGACTTTTCACAGCTAACAGTAATCAATAATCTTTCATTATAATATGAAGAAAGCATCAAGAGAATCAGGAACGCTGTCCTGATATTGGAGAAAGAGACCTTCTAAATGTGAGGACTGAGGAGACTAGTAGGAAATGTAACAGAGAGAGAATATTAGCTGGGTATGTTCATTTTTTACATACCTACTGTTGGAGGGGTAAGATAATTTAGAGAGATATATCATCATCTGGTTAATTAGGTAATCTCACTCACTGTGAATAGAGAGGTCAGATGTCACTTTACATACTGTGACTCAAACCAGTTTGGATAGTACTGAACACCTTGATAGTAGAGCTATGGTTCCATGATTCCGAGATAGGAATTCCACATGATTTGTATGATTCTAAAGCCCCCCGCACACAGCGAGCAACTAGCTGAGCAAACGGGCACGCGTGACCGTTTGCTCAGCTAGTTGCTCGCCGTGTGCGGATGCTTGAGACAGAATTCTCTGCCTCTTGAGCCTGTGAGACATTTATCTAACGTGTTTGATATTTTCTGGCACGCGTGCCCGAAATCTCACCGTGTGCGCTCGGCTGAGCAATTTGGCTCAGCAACTTTTCGTCACCAGCCAATTGGAAGCTCGCTTGGAGTCACATGACACTTCAGTGTCACGTGGTACTAACGGTAGCGTAGACCAAAAGAAGAACAAGTTGCGGAGCTGCCGTAACTTGTTCATTATGGAAACTGTAAAATACATTTTTTCTATTACTTTTTTTCTAATAAATACATTTATACAATTTCTGTGTTGTTTTTTGCTAAATCCAAGTCGAGTTGAAGAAGAGCATAGCCCCTGGTAAGTAGTTAACTGGATAGAATACAGCTACATGCAAAAATATATATATCAAATATACATCAAAAGTAGTAATCAAAAGTACAGAAAGAAGTTGAACAGATAATAAATGAGATACAAGAGGAGACAACAACCATGAGATATAAGATAGTTAACATGGCTTATTGCATCGAATTCGGCGATAGAATAAAATAATAATACTTTAATCAATTCGGTGTAGGTTTGCCACCTGTCCCGGTTTTCACGTGACTGTCCCGGTTTTCCTTCTTTTTAATATTCGGTCCCGGCAAAAAAAAATTAATTTAATGTCCTGTTTTTCACTAGGTTAGTTCAAACGACTATTTAGACTGTTTCTGCACACTTTAAATCTGTCTTTTTTCTCGCTGTGTCCATTTTACACCCCCCGGTAACATTTTACGTTCGCCACCCCCTGTCAACATTTTACACTCGCCACCCACCACCCCGTGTCAGTATGTCTGTTTTGTCAGACAGGTGGTAACCCTAATTCGGTGTCGTCAGTATATGGTGTCTCAACCAAATGAAAATGCTGCTATGTGTTTCATAAACACATGTTTCACGACACCGAATTTATTAAATTATTTTTTTCTTGTTCTATCGCCAAACTCGATGTAATAAGCCATGATAACTATCTTATATCTCATGGTTGTTATTTATTATTTGTTCAACTTCTTTCTTTACTTTTGATTAGTGATGGCCGTTATCGGCGTTAACGCCGAAGTGTCATGTGACTCCAAGCGAGCTTCCAATTGGCTGGTGACGAAAAGTTGCTGAGCCAAATTGCTCAGCCGAGCGCACACGGTGAGATTTCGGGCACGCGTGCCAGAAAATATCAAACACGTTAGATAAATGTCTCACAGGCTCAAGAGGCAGAGAATTCTGTCTCAAGCGTCCGCACACGGCGAGCAACTAGCTGAGCAAACGGGCACGCGTGACCGTTTGCTCAGCTAGTTGCTCGCTGTGTGCGGGGGGCTTAAGAGAAATTCCATGATACCTTTGAGCCTAACAAGAATTCCACAATTCCAAATTTATCTAGAATTTTAAAATAACAAATTAAGCATATAGAGTCCTGGCTGATCACCAAAGCAGAGAGCATTTATGAACATATCACTCAGAGAAAATTTTACTTTTATCTTTACTTTTATCTTGCGATAAAATCTTCTAAAATCTTCACAGCTGTGGAAGACTTTAATCTGTAATAAAAAAAAATCTGCAGCAGTATTTAATATGCACCACTTACCACACAAAACACATGCTATAGGCTCCTTTAGCTCACCATGGAAAGCAGGTGTAACCTCTAACCAAGACCAACATCATGGGTTTGATTCCCAGGAAGCTGTCATGCTGATGAATACCAATCTTCCTTCGTGATAAAGAACTTGCAAAAACTGCTAAATGTTGCACTATAGATGCTTTAGTCACAGAACAAGCACAGATAACAAGAACCTGCTTTAAGTTCACAATACCAGAGATGTGGCACCATCACTGCATTCTTTAAGAGTGTTACACTGTACTCAGTCTGGAAGCAGGCCTTCATGGCTGTTGCCTTATATGTGTGCATCGGCACGATAAAGGACTTACCTGAGCATCTGTGTGAGTGTGAGCTGGAGTATCACTGGCAGAACAGTACACTCAGTCATAATCCTCTAACTGCAGGAGTCATCCTCTCATTCTGCGTCTCCTCGCCACTCCTCATTTCTCCCAGCTACCCATCTCCTCCACCCCAGAATCCGGTTTGCGCTCCTCTGATCTACTCCAAATGTCTCACAGTGTGTCCTTCTCTTCTCTAGCAGGTTCTGGGTGAGTCTTATCTCATTTTTACAGCTGCAAACAGCAACCCTGTGGTTCGTGAAGCCCTCTGCATTGTATCAATGTGTGTGCTACCCTCATGTGGTCATACAACTGTACAACAGAAGAATATATTTGGGTAGATAAGTAACATTTTAAATTAACTAACTAGGAGAAAGAGACACTTTTCATTTGAGCAACACATTATCAGGAAACCATTGCCAGGATCTGGGTTTGGATGTTTGCATGTGCTCCTGTAGTTCACCTGGTAGGTCAAGTCGAGCAAGTTGCTAGCAGCACCAAGCTCATCTTACTGCTAAATATGTACATTCATCTGGATATATGCAAGTTGTTTCTGGCCTACTCTTACAGGCTGAAGTTTCTGAGTAACTTGAAAGCCTTCGTTTAATCTCTTCTGAACACAGCAGGTTTTTTCTATTCCTCCTGGGTTATTCTGGTGTTTGTAAACTGTAGGCAAACACTGATGCTTTAAGTAATTCTGGCAGTGTTGTCAGAATTTCTGGATATTGTTCTGCTCTCTCGATCCGTGATGTCCACTCTCAGTTTCCTTCCGGTGGTTCCTTCCAAAGGCTCTGACATTGTTTGTGCCGTTTGCCTGATCTGAACTTTTTTTTTTTTGTCCGTTCGTCACCGACTTGTATCATCCCTCCCCCAAACCTCAGAGTAATTTAACTTTTGTAAAACATCTGTTTGACCAGATGCTCCTAGTCCAGTCCCCAGGGCCTCGGAACCAGTCCAGGTTTTTGCTCTGCTTCGGTACCTCATGCAGCTGAGCTAGATAAGCAGGGGCAGCGGGGTGCCAGGCCAGCAGGCCGAGGCGTGCTGGGAGCTGGGAGAGATGACAAGCGCGGCCTCTCTGGAGGTGCCAAGGACTGGACTCAAAACCTCTGGCTTAGTCAGAAGGCGATTTTCCCTTAATCCAATGTAGTCGAGACATTTGGCTATCTAACAAGTACACACAATCATGCAACCTGAAAGCTGACATCATCGCCTGCTTGTCACAGCCCATGTGGGGATGTTCGGTAAGCTCCAATCACCTTGTCCACGTGGTTGCTGACGCGTCACTCATATAAAAGCACCGTACTGGCTGTGCTGAAGCTGGAGACCCTTCACCCGATTTGCTATATCACTTGTATAAAACGACAAGGACATTTGCACAAATAAAATAGCAAATTTGTTATGTTTGGTTGACTACATTTGGTGTATATAATCCTTTTATTTTAGTGGCAAACCTAGTGACTGGTGCCTTCCAGTATCCACAAGATGACTGACCTCACTCGCCCTGCTGATCCACAGGGGGACAGTCATGAATCCAGAAGCAAAGAGTTACACAGAGGTCATCTGTAAACATTTATTAGGGTTCCAAATATCCTTTCAGAATCGGTTAGTAAACTGTATTTAATATTGAGCCAGCAAAAGATTAAGATAAAAACACTGTACAGGCAGTAATTGTTAATAAATGTTGAAAAACTGGGCTTTCTTTCCCTCCCACATAAAATCCTTAGACAATACAGAATCATAACATTTATTAATTAGGTCAAGTTGCATTAATACTGATGTTTAGCATCATAGTAGAAGGCATAAAATACAAAATTTCTAGGAGTCTAGTTTCATAAAATCCAGTTCAATACAGTTCAGATTTGAAGATTCACAACAGACATACAGCATTTTTTGTTTGGTTCTGCGTGGTAAAGCTCCACTTGGCTAGAGCTTCGCTCATCATCTGAAAAGTCTTGCATGTGATGACACCATTGGTTAAAATTCTACCTGTATACAAAAATCCCAGAGTGTTTTTTGGTTGTTTCATTTTGAATTTATGACGCTCTAATAAATAAGGAAGCTTTATGTATGGAGTGTGGACATATATTAATTATATTTAAATATCCTGGTTGTACCACAATATTAAAGGCCACCAACCACCCCCCCAAAAAGACCTTTGTGGGCTTCAGCTTCACAACCGTAGCACACTGTACATATGTGACGTATAATTAAACAGTACAGAACATTTTTTGTGTGATGTACCCTGTGTGGTGTATATTTTAAAAAAGTTTTAAAAACTGTTTAAACACACAGCTGTGAGCTTCATTACTGTAGTGCAGTCCATTCCACTTCCTGTGGGTCTGCAGAAATACCCAGACTACTCCCCGGTTTCCCCAATGCCAGTACCAGCAGTGGTGTGTGTGTGGGGGTCCAAAACACACCAATTCTCTTCTCTTGTGAGTATAGAACCAAAAGAAAAAAATAAATAAATTACCCTCCCTAACTGTGAAATGTCTTTAAGCATCCAACCACACACACACACACACACACACACACACACACACACACACACACACACACACACACACACATCTCTACCCTACGAGTGTTTTCATGAAGGCAGGTCGGGAGAAGGGCCAGCAGTACTCGTTGGGCACCGGCCCACTGACGTTGCACTCGGAGAATGAGAACATGGGGAACCAGATGCGTGCGCGGTGGCTGTGCTGGTACGCACACGTGTTGGCCAGCGTGTGGTAGTAGAGGAAGAGGCGCGTGGTGATGTAGAAGGCGATGAAGACGTCGATGGAGTAGTGCTCGTGAGCTGCCAGGATGAAGAAGATGCCAAACAGGTTGAGCACCCAGGAGAGCGTGTGCAAAATACGCCACTTCCGTGGTGTGTCTGTGTAAGACAGAAAGACCAGCAATACTCACATTACTCACCAAATAGAGAACCTAGCAACACTCACACTATTGTCCAATTGCAAAAATACACAGCAATACACAAATACCAGAAATACTCACACTCCTGACCAAATGCAGTCAACAGCAGAAAAATATACACCATCACCATTTAAACAACCAAGTACAGACCCCAGACACACTCACACTTCTGATCAACTACAGACTCCAGCATTTGGGCAACCAACCAAAACAGACATTACCTGTCAACTTAATGACATTAAACAGACCAAAAACAGCAACAATCACAAAAACTCTTGCAGCACTCATTCACACTACTGATGAAAAACAGAATTTACAAATTACAAAGTACTTAGCAGATAAAGATATCAGCAATACTCACATGACTGGTCAAATGCAGACAAACAACTCACATTAGTCACCAATAGTATCCAAAAGTACACTCACATTACTGAGAAAATGTGTTTACATACAAGTATACACACACACACACTCACACACACACTCACAATCACACACACACACACACACACACACACACACACACACACACACACACACACACAAAAAAAACAATCCAACTCACATTCAGTGATGAAGAAGTTGAGCATAGTGAGGAGCACAGTATGTCCACTGAACATGTAATCTCCACACGTGTGCATGCCTGTAATGGACATTCCCATCCCTACCCAGATCTCTAGTGCCCGGAGCAGCTTGGACCACATATCGCCATACATCTACATTATACACAAGCCCATACACACACCATCATACATACACACAACACATGCACACACACACAGGCATACACATGCACAATTCTTGCTGCAATTGGTGAAGAACCCATAAATGCATATAATTCAGAGGGTGGGGGGTGTAGAGTCAGAGGGTGGGAGTGGGGGAGTAGAGTTAGTCAGTGGGGGTAGAGACAGGGGGTGGGGGAGGGGGGGGTAGAGTCAAGGGGTGGGGGGGTAGAGTCAGGGGTGGGTTGGTGGTAGAGTCAGAGGGTGGGGGGTAGAGTCAGAGGGTGGGTGGGGTTAGAGTCAGAGGGTGGATGGGGTTAGAGTCAGGGGGTGGGGGGGTAGAGTCAGAGGGTGGGGGGGTAGAGTCAGAGGGTGGGGGTAGAGTCAGGGGTGGGGGTAGAGTCAGAGGGTGGGGGTAGAGTCAGGGGTGGGGGGTAGAGTCAGGGGTGGGGGGGTAGAGTCAGGGGGTGGGTGGGGGTAGAGTCAGAGGGTGGGTGGGGGTAGAGTCAGAGGGTGGGTGGGGGTAGAGTCAGAGGGTGGGGGGGCAGAGTCAGAGGGTGGGGGGGGTAGAGTCAGGGGGTGGGGGGGTAGAGTCAGGGGTGGGGGGGTAGAGTCAGGGGGTGGGTGGGGGTAGTCAGAGGGTGGGTGGGGGGGGGCAGAGTCAGGGGTGGGTCGGGGTAGTATCAGACCTTTCCTGAGCACTGTAGGTGATTTCCTGGGACAGACAGAGAGGTGACAAACATTGTGATACAGCGGAGCAGGAACACGGTGCCCATCAAACTACATAACCTACGGAAGAGAATAGATCTGCACACACACACACACACACACACACACACACACACACACACACACACACACACACACACACACACACACACACACACACACACACACACACACACACACACACACCTCATGTAGGGTGATGGTCAGCTTTCCACAGAGTGGCTTTATAGAGTGCGTCAGTGCAGTAGTTGTATGTGTTTACAAAGTACCTATAGGTGTGTGTGTACCTGTGTTTGTGCAGTAACTGTGTGTGTGTACCTGTGTTTGTGCAGAAGCAGCACTAGCAGTAGTATATAACATAGGACCACTCCACAAGCCTCAGCCATGACAAAAGCCCAGGGAATTCTAGGTACACTAAACCACAGACAAAAAGAGTGTTCATTATAAAGTAATGGATCAACCAAAAGAAACACACACACACACACGCACACACACACGCACACGCACGCACGCGCATGCACACGCACACACACACATACCTGTCGAGGAATATATCAGGCAGTGGTGGATAGGTGTGCATGTCAGGCACTCGTTCATGCACCAGCACCATAACAAAGGAGGTGATTCCACACACCAGTGTCACATAGACCAAGCTGAGGACGGTCTTCCAGCTTTCCGGCTCCAGACGGTTCCACTGATGCTTACACTTCCCATTTGAGTAACCATGACAATGCTGCTCCGTCACACCTGTTACTGTGGCAACCCCATTACACTGCCTATAGTCTCCACCCGACTTGTCATTACAGTAACGGTATCTGGATCTATTTACTCCCAAGTCTGTGGACAGCAAGTGTGAAGGGGAGTGCTGTCTCTGGAGCTTCTGTAGGGCAAGGGCGAGTCTCTTGATGTCTCCCAGCAGAGGCAGCTGCAGGGGGGGGGAGCGCAGGTCCTGTTCCGTGAGACACAGCAGGCCCGTGCCATCCACACGATGCTGCCTGCACAGCAGATCCACGTAGGCGCTGAAGCCCTGCTCCCGCAGCCAGTGGGCTACCTGTTTAGTGCTCCAGGCCTGTACACTGCCACAGCCTAGCATGCCTGCGCACACACGCCCGCACACACACACACACACACACACACACACACACACACACACACAGGGAAGGGAGTGAGGAACTGCTGAATTTTCAATATGTGGCTTCAACCTTAAACTGATATTATCTGCAATAGTTCATCATTTCAAGACACACACATTCCAAAGGTCTGTGATATCAGTGATATCAGTCTCCAAAGGCCTGTGATAACAGTGTCCAAAGGTCTGGGACATCAATCTATTTTCAAGCTATTTTGCAGATGTCATCTTTTATACAATCTGTTTCCGAGATGCCATGCTAGAAAAGGTTCATACTCACGCACACAGAATTAGCAGACCTCTACACTTTGTGTTTGTGTGTGTGCTGTTGTATTTTCTTTAACATTAGCCATTTGCCACTTCCACATACTAATGTTTACATTTACATTAATGGTAAATGATTTCCTTGTCCTGAGCAGGGTATCTGCACATTTTTAAATCTCAAATTCAATGACTTTTAAGACCTTTTTAATACCTCTCACAAGAAAAAATAATACTATTACTGGGGATGCAGGTGTGTTCCACATCGTTGATGGGTGGGGGGGGGGGGGGTGTGTGTGACGAACGAGAATTGTTGTGGGGGGGGGGGGGTTGGCGAACGAAAAGTGTTGACGTTGTTGAGCCCGTATACTCCAACGCTAGGAATCTAGCACTAGGACCTTTCACATCGCGCCAGAACAACTGAACAACACACACTTATAATAATTTAATGCCTCCCCTCATAAAATTCCAGACTTTTTAAGACATTTTTAGGCCTTGAATATGGAAAACTAAATTTAAGACATTTTAAGACTTTTTAAGGACCCGCGGGTACCCTGCTGAGGGACTTATAAAGTGCTTCATCATCTTCTCACAGAATACATTTTAGCCAGTACAATAGTTTAGAGTGTGAGATACCGCTGCAACGTGGTACTAGGCTTTATAAGTGCGTTCAGCACAGGGAGCTTCTCTCTGTTCAGGGTGAGGTCCTTCAACTCTCTGGGCCTCTCTCTTCTGAAAAGGATGGAGCAACTGCTGACAAACTATTCTGAGAGCAAACCTCCCCTGTTGAGTTTCTATCCTAGGGGAATGGACTGCTACTGTCTGGGTGAAGATGTTCGATACAGCTGTTCTTGAATGGCAGGTCTACCCAGGACATGAGCACTGGCCCTTCCAGTGCTAGAGTGTGACTGGAGAATGTGACCTCTCTGTTTATTGATTAGCTGCTCATGTGCGAATAGACTGAGCATTGATGAAACAGCTGGGAGGGTTCAGATTAAACATAGTGTAAGGGCATGGCAGTCACAGATTTGAGTAACTGATGGATTTATTGGTATTGGATTAGTATTGGATTACAAAAAGCATGGTGGCATCAACATCTAAGTGCTGTGGTGGATAATATACCTGTCAGATTAAAGCCTTTCACTGCACCACAGTAGAGATTATACCTCAGAGATTTAAGTCTTTCATTTTTAAAGTATGACAATATTCAAGATCTTCAATAAACAGCAGGATTATCCTAAATTATTTAGATTGCTAAGAATTGATTTGTAATGGAATGGAGCTAGTAAAGACATGATATCAAAGGGCCATTTTCCATCTACATTACATGCAAACATGCACACATACACAGAGAAGTCACTCCCTGATAGTAATGACCAACACAAATAGCACACATTCAGTCAGATTATTACAAAATAAAGGTAATTAATTATCTGTCCTCTCTGCTCACCAGAGCAACCTAGACCTAGCCAATCCAGACTTTTCCAGCATGAAAAAACAAGATGTAGCTATTCATACTACACTCTGTGTTATCTAACATAATAAGAAATTCTTCCCATTTGTGTTAGTGAAAGACAATGAAAGACTGAATACAACACTCTACCCAAAACAAATCAATCCTTAACAGTCTGCAGCTGCAGCACGCGTAGACACACACACACACACACACACAAAACTACCACACTGTACCAAGCTCGATAGTGTGTTTGTGCATGTTGGAAACACAAGCTGACATTAAATTATATACACAATAAATATAGGGTAGTATAGTGTGAAAAGTGAAAGTTTCTATCATTCTTTACATTAATATGCTAGGGTATAGCAAATATTGGAATCACTTCATTATATGTAAAGACACATAAACCTTAAAGTAACACATTATCTGACGCGCACACACACACACACACACACACACACACACACACACACACACACACACATATACATACATACACCCCACACACACACACTTTGCTGCTGCGGTTAGAGCCCATTAAAAGAACACGGGATCAGCTTCCCCATTTGTGAAGCACTTGTGTGTGGCAGTACCACAATATCACAGCTGTACTACAACCATGACTCACTGTGTCTCTCCGTGATACGAGCCGTTCAAGCGGCCGGTTTTACCGGGAGAGCTACCTCAGCCTTCCCCTCCTGCTTTTAAAGGCGTGATTGAATGAGAATGATGCCACAGATGTTCACTCAGCCCGTCTCAACACGTTAATTAAACCTGCCCTTGGCAAACAGCCCGGGTGAGCCGCCGGTGCCGGTCGGGATTCGGTGGTGTGAGACCGTCTTTGGCAGCACACACAGAGAACACGTGAAACAAACACGGTTTGTAAACTTGTCTCCTGTCGCACTGTTAAACGAACACCTAGGTGCTCCAGCTGTTTCAAAAATGAATACACATCAACATCTAAAACATTGCTTGTCAGAAAATCGTTAAACTGTTACAGAACTTAAAGCACTGCTGATATTTTACAGCATACAAGAGTGACGTATTTAAACGGACCGGGCACGAGGCTCGGGTAACTGTCAAACTGAGGTAAGTTACCAAGGCGGAAAAAAATCATCTTTAAATCGTAAACGCGTTAAGGTGTGTTGAATGACCATACATATTTCTCCATGTTTAACTGAAACACGAATATGAATATAGAAAAAAACAGGTCTGCTTAATATAAAAGTTCTGCCATCGCTCTTACCGACTCGCGTTAACGCTTTTCTGACGAACTCAACTTCTGAGTCTCGTGAAGCGCAATCACGTCAGTGGCGCGCGCGTCGGCGCGTGAGTCACCGCCACGCTACAAATGACAGCCCAGCAACAGCGTGTAAACAGGAAGTGATTCACACTTCACGCGCTGGGTGTGACCATTGTACTTTATTATGAAATCTAGCTATTAATTAAAGTGTTTTTCCAGTAAGAGCTAATAAGTATTTTTAAATAATGTATAATGTACATTAAGGAATTATACAAGTGAACATACATCCCCACCTAATTTCGATACAATTACTTTAATAAAATCAATGTAAACATTTCAGATGTGATGTGAATTAAATGGTTCACTATTATATTCCGTTGGGGGAAATTACAATGAATGACAAAGTTTGTGAAACCACAAAAAAGTATTTTGAACTCTGTGCCGTAAGTAGAGTTCAAGTACATCTGTACTGAAGATTGGTGTGTCTACAGTTTGACGAATTGTCCAATCGTCCGCTGTCCTTTCATCTTTTAGGATGATATCTCTCATTTCGCAGACGTCTGACGAAATGTTTCATGTTCAAATCTAAGTAAAACTGTTACAGAGTAAAACACTACACCAACTGTGATGAGCTCTAACCGAACCCAAATCTGTTAACGGTCAGATGAGCTACGAGCTGGGAGCATCCAGCTGTTTCCAGCCGGAGTTCATCCAGCGGCTGCAGCACCGCCTCTAGGACACGGTACAGCCCACTGCTTCTTCAGAGATCATCTAATAGTTTAGGTAGTTCTTCAATTCGTGTGTGCACCAGCAGAAAAACCCCATCGCTGGGCCTCCTGCTCAGCTCTGTCTTTTAGAATTGACTTAACGATATCAGCATGCAGCTTCGGACTGTTGCCGCAGTTAACGTTGTGGATGTTCAGAAAAGGAGAAATCCTTCCAAACACTATGTGAGTTCACATTCTTTGTAGTACTGCATGCATAGGTTGCTTCACGTCTTTAATCCGCTTTGTACAGTTTTTGTTTATACGAGCACTCGGCTTTGAACACAAATCCTTGTGCCTACGGAGTTCCGACTTATCCTTCAAGAACAAAAGCGAAGATTTGAAATTCTCAAAGTGCCTGTTAAGTGGTACAGATCAAGAGTGAAGAGGGCCGAAAGCCACCCGCCCCTCCCTTTACCACTGGCACCGCATTATCTTCTTGTTTTATGCTTGTTTTATATAAACAAACAACAACAAACCTTGAAAACCTTGAATGTTTCGACTGTGGTAGGCTGTACATCTACCTGCTGCTCCCATGGCAACAAGAGCTGCCCTGTTCTTCCCATAACTACCATACTGCTACCACTCAGTTCTTGGATTGTCTTATTATAAACTACTAAATCAGTTATGAAATGCACCAGTTTATCATCATACGTACATTGCATAATAATATATATATTTAATTATTGCATTCTGTACATGTATGAACAAAGCCACACCAAAAATGAAGAGTCAACTCATTTGGGGTTTCCCATGTTGCAATAAAATGTGAAAACTTTGAGCATGCAATTAGTGACGATGAATAATATGTTTGTGACACGAATCATGAAATGATAAGGGATGTCAAGGAAGGTCATGTTTGATAGGCCTTAAACCTGAGTGAGCACAATCTCTTCACTGGTTCAGCATGTGCAGCAGCAGGCATGGCCACAAGGAGTGGTGTTAGTCCACAGCAGTGTCTACTGTAGGCCTGGAGGACTCGTGCAGGCAGACTGAGTGATGTACCCCGCTGTAGTGTAAGGACCAAAGGCCATTCTCACCCAGCAGTGACTCATGGTAGGCCTTGGTTACACGTGTAATGCTGGTATAGTACTGGGGCTTGTGGCAAGCTAGTTGTTTTACTCTAATTGTGAATGGCCATAGATGCACTTTTAAACATCTTCAAAAGTACACCGTTGAAGTGTGTATACACACTCACTCACACAGACACACATGCACACACACACTTTCCAGTTCCAGAAACACTTTCACATTAACAGTTTTTCTCATTTATACTTTTTTTGCCATTGTGTGGGTAATAACAGAAGCAACTTATAGCATCACAATCTCATTTAGTGTAAAATTCTTAATTTGTCACAGCGAAAAATGAAACTGTTCCTTTATTCTCGTTTCCAGTTCCGTTGCACAATCTCTGCTGACAACATTCCTGCATGTGAGATTTTTTTCTTAAGAGTAACAAGGGCAAAACATGCTGGCTAGAGCTTGAGGAGCTGCTGCATTTAATTAGGCTGTGTGCGTGTGTGTGTGTGTGCGTGCGTGCGCGTGCGTGTGTGTGTGCATGTGTGTGCGTGCGTGCGTGTGCATGTGTGTGCGTGCGTGCGTGCGTGTGCGTGTGTGTGCGTGTGTGTGTGTGTGTGCGTGCGTGCGTGCGTGTGTGCGTGTGTGTGCGTGCGTGTGTGTGTGCGTGTACGTGTGTGTGCGTGTGTGTGCGCGTGCGTGTGTGTGCGTGCGTGTGTGCGTGTGTGCGTGTGTGTGTGTGTGTGTGTGTGCGTGTGTGCGTGTGTGTGTGCGTGCGTGTGTGCGCGTGTGCGTGTGTGTGTGTGTGTGTGCGTGTGTGTGTGTGCGTGCGTGCGTATGTGTGTGCGTGCGTGCGCGTGTGCGTTCGTGCGTGTGTGTGCGTGTGTGTGTGTGTGTGCGTGTGTGTGTGCGTGTGTGTGTGCGTGTGTGTGTGTGTGCGTGTGTGCGCGTGTGTGTGTGTGTGTGTGTGTGTGTGTGTGCGCGTGTGTGTGTGTGTGTGTGTGCGTGTGTGTGTGTGCGTGTGTGTGTGTGTGTGTGTGTGTGTGTGTGTGTGTGTGTGTGTGTGTGTGTGTGTGTGTATGTGTAAACTTGGCCCAGCAGTTTCTTTGTTTGAGACACTGTTTAGCATGTTTAAACATGCAGGTCTGCTGTGTCCACCAGCAGCAGTATCAGACTCTGATAAGTGCACCAAAGAGTTTCAGTTCAGTGCTCTCATTAGATTGGGGCCAAGTCAAACTGGCTGTGTGTGTTGCTCATTCCAGCTCTCTGTGTGTGTCCTAATTAGACTGGGGTTCAATTCAGATGTCTGAGTGTGTGTGTGTGTGTGTGTGTGTGTGTGTGTGTGTGTGTGTGTGTAGCTCAGTCTGTGTTTGCACTCGTCAGACTGGAGCTCAGTCCAGCTATTTGAGTGTGTGTTTGCTCTCTTGACGTTTGGGTGTTTTCAGGGTACAGACTCTTAGACAAATACAGTACATGATCCATCCCAGATCTGGTCTAGACACACACATACACACACAGTGCTCAGCCCACAATGATGTTAAATGTAATCTGAAGTTCTTTCTGTTCAGTCATTGATTAGTGTATGATCCTGGCCCCATTGGTCATGACATGAAATAGTGTTTGAGCTTTCCAAATGGGGCTGTGGTATTGCTTTTTGTGGGCGGTTATTTATGATGCTTGTAGTGGTGCGACTGTTGTTTACTTCTGCAGTTATTTTATCTTTGCATATATTTATGTTGTTGTTTACTTAAACAGGTGTTCATCATCTCAGTCACCTATTGCGACTGCAGCTCCCAGATGCTCTTCAGGAGATACAGCCAGTTCTTTACCCTGCAGGTAGCAGCATTACTGCCTGATTGTGCAAAGAGTGTATAATGTGTGTGTAATGAGAAAAATGTCTTTAATCTGTCTGTAATTAATTGTTTATGTGTGTAATATGTGTTAGAGCAGGCAGTGTGTTTGTGATGTGTTGAATGTTTGTTACATACATGGGTTAAAGTTCTCCGTCACTACGACGGATTTCCGTCATTTGATTTTTTTGGGGAAAAAATCCGTCAAATCATAATAAACCACACGCGCGTGCGTGCTATCTTTTGTGGCCGAAATATGATTCTCACTGGCGCTCATCAACGCTGGATGGATGACGGCGATGTCATTTGATTGACTTGCGGGTCATTCCGCCTTCAGATTTACGGACATTATGTAGAAAAGTGACCTCCCTCCTGCCTGGCGTGACCGTAGCGCGCGACTCTGTACACCTCGTGCAAACTTGCGCGAACGACGGAGGCTAGTTGACGCGTCACATTCTTTTTGCAGTCTTGTCCGAAACGATACGTGGTAGTATAAAGAAACACCGCTCAAAAACAGGAGAATTTTAATGTTGCTATGTGTTCCAGGTTTGAAAAGTGCTGGAATTTAGGCTAAAGTACTTTAAAATGTTGAAATTGTAACTACTTCGTTTCACAACAAATATCTGTCTGACTGAACAGTTTTCTTGCATTACGTTAACAAATACGAGCCTCTTGTAATTCCAGGAAACATGAGAGAACGTGAAGACATTAAGATTGGGTGTTTTGAAAATAAACAACCATTAAAAATGTGATAAAAAGCGAATTATTTCGAATCATTTCGAGTATATGTATAAATATTTAACTTAATTAAATGTAACATTGAAAACGTGTTGAAATGGACCTTGAAAGTGACGTGCAAGTGCTTTAATTCCACCTTATAAAGGTGTATGAACCCTGCAAACATGACTTTGTTCATTGTGCTGAGGCGCGGCGCGTGCGAAGTTACAAAATTCGAGAGGTGCACGACCTTGCGAATCACCAGCGCGCGAGGCTCTCGCGCACGGGTGGAGCCACCGCGATTACGTCATTTTCGGCGCACGCACCGCCCGCGTCGCCCGCGACGCCCGCACGCGCCGCGTCAAATATAATGGCTTAAACCAGGCTTAACATGGATGGTTTTGTTCTGTTTGTATTTAAAAGCTCTATCCAGTGTAATTTTTTTGTAACATACCTACTTAAAGCAGGTAATCTTACGGCTTATGTTTTTGTGCATAGTGAATTTGATAAAAACAAGAGAGCTTCATACCTTTTAAAACTCACCAGGATTCACTAAATTTGACTTGATCTTTAAATAGTTTTCTGAAGAGGACCCCCAGATTTATGTACATTTATTGCTCAGGTGTTGCATTTTGTCGCTTCATAGATTCTCTCTTCTCTCCTTACACAGGCTGTTTAGATAAATATACTTTATAAATGTGTTTATTGTGTAGAATTAGGCAAAAGAGGTCGTGTCCCAACTACACCACATTTTCAGTAATTGCTAGCATTGTCTTTTGCCAGGAAAAATTTTCAGTCAAATGAAAATTTCTTGCTTTAACCCATGTACATATAAGGTGTAGCTGTGTGTGATGTATATATTATGGATAGAGTATGTGTATTTGTGTATTGAGTGTATGCACATTATACTGTATATTTGAGAATGTGTGATATTTGTAGTGTGAGTCCAATCTTTACTCCTCCACTCCACCTCCTGGACCACCCTGTTTGGGAATTGTAAATAATAAACATGTTCAATATGTTCAACTCATTATCCTGTAATGTTGGGTGGATGGTGATTGGTGTGAAATGCGATGCTAGTGTGTAGTTCTACGGAAGAAGCTGTAAGCAAGGGTGGCTAAATGGGTAACTTTGTGGACTGTGGAGAAGAGGATTCATTTGTTGAGCTGTGGCAACATCATGAATGTCTAAATAATGTCTGAATAATGTGTTTTGGTATAACAGAAGCAAAAGGACAAATGTTAGCTGTCATCTGCTTGTGTATACTTTATTGTATTTTGGATTTGATTTTGAATGGATATAATTGCCATTTTACCCTACAGATGACACATCACTCATAATGACTAAGTGAACATATTTTTAGAGACTTCTAGAGACTTTTAGATAAATGTATTAAAATTCAAGGAGAACTTTTATTTTTGAGGAGTGATCACTTGGGCGCTCAGTGAAGATAGCTGGATAGAACATTGCTCTGTGAAACCAAACAGTGAATAATAAAGTAAAAAAATAAGTCAATGATATTTGAAAACATAGAACTTAACTGCAAGAACATCTTATCTGTCCTTCAAAATCAAAATCTCTCAGAGATTCATCACAAATGCAACCAACTACAGCTAGCAAGAAAAAAGATGCCTTTGGGAATAGCTAGATTCCCTAAGAAGAAAGTTGTTTTTGTTCCTTTTGGTCCCTGCCCTTCATTTTGAAATGAAAGGAGCATCCGAAGATGAGCTTTCCTAGAGTTGGCATTAGGACCAAATTGGGAGTCTGGACAAGAAGGGCCTTGCTCAGGGAGGGAAGACAGGACCCAATGGTCCTGCGAAATAAAAGAGCCCCAACAGTCCTGTGTGGAGGTGGGAGAACTGTTTGGAAGGACAGTAAGGGCTTCACTGTAGCAGCGGCAGGGAGACTGGTCACAAATGAGGGACAGAAAATGCAACCAAATACAGGAACATCCATGAAGGGTAATGGGTGTGTGGCGCGGTTATTTTTTGCCACCTTTATTGTGTTACAGATGAAGCTGCTTGATTTGTTCCCAGTGGAGGGAGGACAGAGAGATCCCAAGAAAAGACTCATTCCCTTTCTTCCAGGTACACTTACACACACACACACACACACACACACACACACACACACACACACACACACACACACACACACACACACACACACACACCAAGAAAAGACTCATTCCCTTTCTTCCAGGTACACTTACACACACACACACACACACACACACACACACACACACACACACACACACACACACACACACACACACACACACACCAAGAAAAGACTCATTCCCTTTCTTCCAGGTACACTTACACACACACACACACACACACACACACACACACACACACACACACACACACACACACACCAAGCAAAGACTCATTCCCTTTCTTCCAGGTACACTTACACACACACACACACACACACACACACACACACACACACACACACACACACACACACACACACACACCAAGAAAAGACTCATTCCCTTTCTTCCAGGTACACTTACACACACACACACACACACACACACACACCAAGCAAAGACTCATTCCCCCTCTCCCAGGTACAATTACGCACACACACAGACCCCAAACCAATACACATTCCCTCTCTCCCAGGTACAGATTTGATCAAGCACACCTGACACACACAAACACATTTATAGCTGGGTGTATGTTTCAGGTAAAGTCCTCTTTGGTCGTAGTCAGGTCAGAGATGTGGCGATGAGGAGATTGAAGCATCTGGATCATTATTGCCAGGTAATGCACTCTACACAAACCCTGCACACACTCCACATATCTTACACATACTCCAAACACACTCCACATACAAGCATAAATACAAAACACCCCACCCATGTCACACACTTCACACAACCCACACTTACCACATCTCTTGCACACCCCACACTCAAAAATGCATTACCCCCATTTACACACAACACATATTTACACAGCCCCCACACACCCTAGCCACATTACACACACCTCTTACACACTAATACACATCTCACACTCTTTACATAGCTCATACATACCCTACTATACATGCAGCTATCACAGCCTTATCATACCAACTTTAATTTCTCAACTTACATATTAACAAATCACTTAACATATTAAAAGAAAGATGCAGTTATGAAGCATCCCGTCTCTCTCTCTCCTCTTGCTCTGTCTTTCTCTCAGATTCTGATGCGGTTACCTGCTCACATCTCTCAGTGTGAAGAAGTGCTCAAATTCTTTGAGCCAAAACCAGAGGATCTCAGTCCCCTTACAGAGTTAATAAGTACACACACACACACACACACACACACACTGATACACATTCAGCGACACACACACTCATTCTCTCACATAGTCCTGTGGCACATACATGCATGTACACAACCCAAGTAACACGTGCACACATTATATGCTAGACCTATCTTGCACCACGAGTGGGTGCTGTGTGTCTGTGTAAAACTGTTCTGGTGAAGAAAGACATGCTGTGTTTGGGCTTTTGCAGGGACTCCAACTCCTCCAGGAGCATGCCAGGTAATGTCATCGACTCAAAGTGTGTGTGGCGGCACTAATGTGTGTGTGTTCGGCTCCACTCAGCTCTATAGAACGCTCTTTAATTTCCTTTCTAACGTTCTCTGTCTTTGTCTCTCCGTTTCTCCTTCCTGGTAATGCTGAATAACAGTACTGCTAAATCATGATAAAACACAGCTTGTTGCATGAAAATGAATGACCAGATAAATATTCTTGCAGGTCCCTCGTGGGTGCCTTATCTTTGTCTCTGAAATCATGTGCTCTGACGACAAAAAGAAAAATGAGTTTCAAAAGTTCCACTGCCCTCACTTATGCAACGTTCAGCTGCTCTAGTGAAAGAGAAAAACTGCTTGACTCTGCGTCTTTGTGTGTGTGTGTGTCTAGAGCTTTTAGTGTCCTTGTGCTCGTTATTTGGAACCTTTGTGCTATGATGCTGAATCAGCTATTCCAGCTCTAATGCAAAACCTGCCCAGTGACAGAAACATACAAATATATACATATTACACAGATGCACAGGCAAAATCCTAAACACATACACACACACACACACTCAAACAACATGCACAAACACACACTTGTGGAATGTTGTAAGGCAGTCCAATACAAACATTGTGATGAACAGACACTGTCCAGAGGGCTGAGCGGACTAAATGAGAACAAAACGTGAGGAGGGAAAAGGGAAAAAAGGAATGAAAGAAAGAAAAAAGTGTAACCATGTGTGTGAGACAAAGCAGGGGTGTGTGAGTATGTGTAAGTGTGTGTGTGTGAGAGAGAGAGCGAGGGATTGAGAGAAAGAGAAAGGCAGGGATAGAAAGAGAAGGAACAACGAGAGAGAAAGAGAGTGAAAGGAGTAGAGTTGTACATTTGCTGTTGAACCTTTTGAAACCAGTTGACGTGGCATAGAGGAAAAATGAGGGGGAGAGAGAAAAGGGGAGAAAGAAGCAGAGAAAGAGGGAGGAAGAGCAAGAGAAAAAGAGGGAGGGAGAGAGAAAAACAGGGAGGTAAGGAGAGCAATAGAGAAGAGATATGGTGGGGTGATTGGGACAGATTGAAAGTTTGGGACAAAGAATAAAGGTCTCCCATGACCATCTGCTCCCTCTCTGGTCTGTGTGTTTGAGTTAGTGAGACAGAGAAAGAGACACTGACTGCTGCAGACGTTCCACTGAATGATCTGATGCCATGGTGTGTTCAAGATCTCATCAAACAAACATCGAAGCCCAGTGCTCTCACAGATGGCTCTCTGATGGCCCCAAACCAAAGATCTGTGAGGTGTTTTGTATTTGTGTGCATATATCTCACATATCTCATATGTGCACATATGTTTGTTTGGGTATATGTTTGCTTCATTTTCACTGAGCCCATATGTTTTTGTTTAAGAGTAAGTTAAGGGGCGGAGACAAGTTTGACTGGCATCTGTTTCCTCTCTCTCTCTCTCTTTTTCTCTCTCAACCCGCCCTCTGAACTTCCAGCTTTTACATTTATTTTCCAGAGAAAAACTTTCCTTGTCCCACTATGCAGCTCTTTCTCTTTCTCTCTCTATTTATTTCTTTCACATGCACTCTCTCTCTTTCTCTCCTGGCTTCTCTCTCTCCATCCTTTTTTCCTTAACCTTTCTTGCTCTATTGGTCAAATATTTACTCTTATTTTACAGCATTTCTAGACCTGTCAAATAATCCCCACTGCTTCTATGAGGAATTGACCCACTGGATTTTAGGATCTGAAGATCTGGGCTACTGGTTGAAGTTTTTTCTCCGAAGACCTTGACTTGGTTTTGCCGGGAAAGGTTTGATGTCCCTGAGGGCAGTGTAATCGGACCCTGTGCTCCAAAAGACTGTATGATTGGACTTGTGGGACTGTGTCCTCTTTGGAAAATGGATTGATCTGTTCTGGTGTGCTGATTGGCTGACGCTGTGTGAGCATCAGCAAATGGCACGCCGCAGTTTGAGGGGACAAGGAAGGGGAGGCAGCTGGTTTACGGCTTGTCTTTTCCCATCATCCTCAGAGGCAGAACATGGTGAGGCTGTGGGCAGAGATGAGTCTGTGTATCTGGTGGCAACAGATTACCAGAAGCAAGAGAATACAGAGATTAGCCTCCGTGCTGGAGAACAGGTGGAGGTGATTGAGAAGAATGACAGTGGTAAGCAGCACACACACACACACACACACACACACACACACACACACACACACACACACACACACACACACACACACACACACACACACACAAACAGAACAGTTTCATAATGCATATGCACATACAGAACACAGACCGATAATATATACAGACACAGATACAAATACAGAACATTGTCTCATAATGTACACACACACACACACACACACACACACACACACACACACACACACACACACACACACACACACACACACACACACACACACACATACATACTGTGTTCTTCTTACCACTGTATGTGTATTCTCACACACATACAGTAAACAAGCTAACACACACATACAGAATATTCTCACACACAGTACCCAATCTATCACAGACACACGCACACACACACACACACACACACACACACACACACACACACACACACACACAGACACTGTACTCTCACACACATACAGTACACAAGCACACTCACACTCAAATATTGTACACAAACTAATACCCCTACAGTACATAAGCTATCACACAAACCTATGATACACAAGCTAACACATAAATACTGTGTGCTCTCTCATACACATACAGTACCCTAGCTAACACACACATGGAGCATACTCTCACAAACATACAGTACACAAGCTAATATACATACAGTACCCTAGCTAACACACACATGCAGCATACTCTCACAAACATACAGTACACAAGCTAACACACACTCACAATGCACAAGCTAAGCTCAAGCACAGACAGAGCACAAGCTACCAAAAACAGAATACTCTCTCACACATGCACTACACTAATTAACACACACAAATAAGGTACACAAACTATCACACACACATAGGGTGCACACACTAACATAAACTCATACAAATAAAAATTTAATACACACATACAGAAAAACAGACTACACACACAGCACAAAAGTTAACAAACAATACAGAAGCTAACACACACACACACACACACATACACACATACAGTACACAAGCTAACACAAACATACAGCCTCTTTCTATAGTTTATACAGTTCTCTGTAGTTTTGAGAACCAAATGTAGTTTATGTGACACTGTAGTTTGCATAATTTGTAGTTTTAGAGAATAGTTTGTATAAATCTGTATGCAATTTATGTTCACCTATTTGTGGTTTATTATGAACTTTGTCTTTTTTTGTACAGCTGTGTGTAGTTGTAGAGACCTGAGGGTGGATTATGCTTTGTGTAGCGTTGTAGAAGTCAGAGCTCTGTTGGGATAACATGGCCACATGCCCACTGGGATCTGCACACAACATCTCTCTCCAGCTTTTGCTCATAATGAGCAGCCAAACAGATTGACCAGCCTGGAGTTTGTTTTCTCGAGTACAGGCACACAAACTAACATACACAACACTGCACATTTCAGTTTGACTGCTCCAGAGAACCGTGTGAGAAACGTCTCCTCCCCAGTGTCCTAAATGCCCTATGAGCGCCTCACAGCACCTCAGCACCCTCCTGTACTGCCATCAGTCTCCCTCACTGAAACAGAGGAACCATATAGCACGTCTACTCTTCTCCTAAATGTAAATATGTGTTCCCAAATCCTGTTGTGTGTGTGTGTGTGTGACTATAAGTGTATGTGTGTGTTTGTGTGTGTGTATGTGTGTGTGTGTGTGTTTGTGTGTGTGTGTGTATGTATGTGTGTGTGTGTGTGTGTGTGTGTGTGTGTGTGTGTGTGACTATAAGTGTATGTGTGTGTTTGTGTGTGTGTATGTGTGTGTGTGTGTGTGTTTGTGTGTGTGTGTGTGTGTGTGTGTGTGACTATAAGTGTATGTGTGTGTTTGTGTGTGTGTATGTGTGTGTGTGTGTTTGTGTGTGTGTGTGTGTGTGTGTGTGTGTGTGTGTGTGTGTGTGTGTGTGTGTGTGTGTGACTATAAGTGTATGTGTGTGTTTGTGTGTGTGTATGTGTGTTTGTGTGTGTGTGTGTGTGTGTGTGTGTGTGACTATAAGTGTATGTGTGTGTTTGTGTGTGTGTGTGTGTGTGTGTGTGTGTGTGTGTGTGTGTGTGTGTGTGTGTGTGTGTGTGTGTGTGTGTGTGTGTGTGTGTGTGTGTGTGTGTGTGTGTGTGTGTGTGGGCACATGCACAGGAGGTGAGGTGGAGGACAGTGATGTCTGGTTCTCTCTGTCTCTGTGCAGAGATTTTAGGAGGAAGATGTTTGTGTGCGTGCATGTGTGTGAGCTATTGTGCAATCTTGTATGTGCACTTCTTACCTTATTATATTTTAGTTGCTAATTCCACAGCTCAGAAGTGCTAACACAGCCAAAGAAAAAATAACACAGAGAAAAAGAGAACAGAGGAACAGATATTGAGAGAGAGGGAGAATAGAGAGAGGCAGAGAGAGAGAGGGGTAAAGATGGAAGAAAAGGGGACACATTTGTGAAAGCATTACGTAGTTGCTTCTGCATGCGTTTCTAAAAATGCTGCCAAACGAGCATTTAAAAAGCTATTTGCCACTTTGCATTTTTCCATGATCCTCCACAGAGCGGCTGCTTGAGCTGCTGGGGAATTCATCAGCAGTGGAATGCTGAGAGTCTTATCCTCAGAATCCCCCCATCTATCTCCCCTCTCCCCCTCTCCTTTTATCCCTCTCTCTTCCTCGCTATCCCTCTCTCCCTCTCCCCGTCGTTCTCTCCTGCTCCCCGATTGTCTTTTGCTTCCCTCTTTCTCTCCCTTCTCCCCTTCCCAACTGTCCCTCTCCCCCTCCCTCTTTCATAAACATCATTATTTTCACATTTACACTTCGTGACAAACATCTAAATCTATAGCAATAGTATGGTGAGAACACACACATAGATTTTCTGATGCTTTTCATTTTTGTATATTGCATGCTGTGTAAGGAGTGTGAAATCAACACATTTTGTTTCATAAACTGTACAAAGGATCTGGAAAATTTGTATGTATGTTTGTTTTGCGCACACACACGTGTGTGTGTGTGTGTGTGTGTGTGTGTGTGTGTGTGTATGTGTGTGTGTGTATGTGTGTGTGTGCTCGTATGTAGGTCAAAAAAGGAACATTTGAGATTTATGCAAATCTACTGTAGATGTTACACCTTAGGTTCTCCTTGTTATAGTTCACTTAGAGCAGCGCTAGAGCCTCACTTTGACTGGCCTGCAGATGGCGCTGTACAGCAACGTCTAGGCCACAGGTCTACTGCAGAACAATGAAGATTTTAGCAAAAATATCACATCACTTCAATGAACTGCGTTATTGTGGGTTTCTCAAGCTTTCTCAATCTTGTCTGTCTCTCTCTCTTTCACTCCCTCTCCACCCCTACAAGGCTGGTGGTTTGTGAGCACAGCAGAGGAACAAGGCTGGGTTCCTGCTACATACCTGATCTCTCTCAGAGAGCCGCAAGATGATCACAGAACGCCAAGTGCAGACAGTAAGGAAAACCAGACATCAATAATTGACTGCCTACCTAGCTGATCCACTGCTAAGCTGTGGCGTGCAGGCCCTGATGGGGCACCAGGGGGCAGGGAGGGAGGTGCAGGTTTAACTCAGGACTGCTTAAGTGTCCCTGTCCAGCCTGAGCAGTCATGGTGGACACGGACACTGCAAAAGCACTCGTCTGGCTGAGTGGGGTGTTGAAAAACTGGCAAAAGTATCAATTTAGTTTAGTGCAGCATCAGCAGTTATACACACACACACACACACACACACACACACACACACACACACACACACACACACACACACACACACACACACCAAGCATTTAGAGTGTTGGTGAATGTTTGGCACTAGGTCCTGTTATTCTGTTTTTATTTTTCATGCAGAAATTTCTCATTTTCCAGTTCTCATGCCAGAAAAGTTATAACAGTGAATTAAATGCTCATAAGCCTAGTGAGTCTAAGGTGAAAAGCATACCTACTATATAAATTTCCCTCATTCTAAATTTGACTTACAAAAGTTATTTACAGAAGTGTTAGATTTGAAAGGACCAGTCCTTTTAAATGACTTTATTAAGCATCTCAAGGCTTTTACATTCCAGCCTTTCTACTTTTACAGTATGAAACACTTGCCTGCTGTTAGAAAGTGTGGGTGAAACACTTACTATTAGAGTAGGTGAAACACTTACTATTAGAGTAGGTGAAACACTCACTGTTAGAGTAGGTCAAACACTCACTGTTAGAGTAGGTCAAACACTCACTGCTAGAGTAGGTCAAACACTCACTGCTAGAGTAGGTCAAACACCAGAGGTGAATTAGGTAAAATACTCACTGTAGGTGAAACACTGTACTAAATTAAATGAAATACTTATTGTTGGGTTTAAGTGATGTACTTTTGGATTTAGGTGAAACCCTCACATTTGGATTAAGGGGAAACACAGATTAATTAATTTAAACTTTTGGATTTAGGTAAACTGTTGGATGTCATTGACATAGAGTGTAGCATGAACAGGCCCTTGGCTGCAGAACAAAATTCCTCTGAATAACTCTAACAAAAGTTTCTCTGAATAGCTGTAACATTCTTGCAGTTTCACCATGACTGCAAACAGAACAGAACACATGCCTCAGTGCCCCGAATGGGTCTGAGCCTCCTTCCCACTTTTACAAGGATTGTTTTTAAAATGTTGCATAGTATTGTAAAGTAAATAAGTGTTACCTAGTAAATATGTATTACTTACTGAATGTTACACTTTATTAGCCAAAATAACACACACACACACACACACTCACACACACACACACACACACACACACACACACACACACACACACACACACACACACACACACACGCATACACACACGCACAGACAGGTGAACATCCTTAACTCTACAATATTTGTTTTCTTTTTGTTTCAAAGTATAATATTCCATCTCTCTCTCTCTCTCTCTCTCTCTCTCTCTCTCTCTCTCTCTCTCTCTCTCTCTCTCTGTAGCAGAGCGCTATGTGACAGTACAGGCCTACAGTAGTTCAGGTCAGAGTGAGTTACAGTTTGAGCCTGGGGTCACTGTGGATGTCATTCAGAAGAGCCCAGGTGGCTGGTGGTTCATACGGTAAACACTGCAAAAGCATGACAGCTCAACTCTGTGAGGAGAGAGTACAATATCTGAGAGGATATCCCCTCCCACTTTTATTATTTAACACGTAAATGTATGTGATTCTGTTAATTATTTTTCTAAAATTGAAGGTCCAACAGATTTGTGTAATATTCTCTCTGTCTCTCAGATCTGGGGGCAAAGAAGGTTGGGCCCCTGCTGCCTACCTGAGGAAGGCACAGGATGCTGCTTCCCAGAGTGAACAGGCTGTTGCCATGGAAACCAATAGAGCACCTGTGATTGGCCAAGTGGAGATCATTGGAAACCTGATGGATATTAGCAACTTGCTGAACAGGAAGCCTGCAAATGACACACACATTCAGAGCAATCCACACTCCTCAAACAACACACATGCCCTGAGCAAGACACACTCATCGAACAACACACACACACTGAGCAAGACACACTCCACAAACAACACACACACCCTGAGCAAGACACACTCCACAAACAATACACAAACCCTGAGCAAGACACACTCCACAAACAACACACACACCCTGAGCAAGACACACTCCACAAATGATACATACACTCTGAGCAACATAAAGTCCACAAATGACATACTCACCCATTCAGGTAGAAATATAGACACACTTACAGACTTGAACCCAACAGAACACACAGTATCTAACCCAAACACTGACTCACACAGCAGTACAAAGCCAGAGACCACAAACACTCAAAGCTCCATGCACAGCAATTCCCACATATCCGTGGACAATAACACACACACCACCACACACAGCAACACACACACTTCCACAGACAGCTCCACACACACTGAGGACATTGACGTAGTTAGCAAAGCTATCATAGAAGACACAAGTTCAGACACAGAGAGAGAGACTGATAAATGTCCTAAGTATAGTATGCACACACGAACAACTGCTACGGATGTGGAGACTCCGGACCCAAATGCATGTGTGTCAGCCCCGGAAGGGAGTGTGAGTGTGTGTGTTACAGAGGCAAGTGTGTGTTGTCCCAGGGTCTCCATGCCAAAGGCTAACCCCACCCCCGCCATCGCCTGGGTAACACCACAGAGATTCCACAGTGTAGAAAACGGTGAAGTACCTGCTCACAACACATACATTCCACACACAGCACACAAATACACACACACACACACACACACACACACACACACACACACACACACACACACACACACACACACACACACACACACACACACACACACACACACAGACCTTGTACACAAGACATACACATACACACACAAATCTTGGACACAAGACACACACACACACGTCCTGCATACACCACGCACACAGATACTCATCCACACTCCATACACCACTCACATTCCTCACACACTCACTGTCCACAGTCACCACACACCCCACACTTTGCATCTCTTTATGTCTTCCATCTCTTTCCCTTCCTCTCTCCCTCTCTCTCCCTTCCTCTCTCTCTTCCTTTCTCTCTCTATATCTCTTTCTTTCACTCTCTCCTGTCTCTCTTCCTGCCTCTCTTTTTCTCCCTCTCTTCTCTCTCACTCTCCATCTTTTCTATATCTCTCCCTCTCTATCCTCTCCCTCTCCCTCTCTTTCCTATATATCTCCCTCTTTTCTCTCACTCTCCTTCTCTTTCCTCTCACTCTCTTTCTCTTTCCTCTCACTCTCCCTCTCTCCTCTCTCTCTCCCTCTCTTTCTTCTGTCTCTCCCTTCCTTCCCTGTCTCTCCCTCTCTTTCCTCTGTCTCTCCCTCTTTCCTCTGTCTCGCTCTTTCCTGTTTCTCCCTCTCTTTCCTCTATCTCTCCCTCCCCTCCCTCTCTCTCTCCCTCTCTTTCCTCTATCTCTCCCTCTATTGCCTCTCTCTCCCTCTTTCTCGATACATTTTTTCACCTTTTATGTCCTGGATGCTGTCTCCCTTCGTCACATTTATTTTTTGCTGTTTTTAAAATGAATTTGACATTTTCCCGCTCAGGTTCTCCAACTTCCAGTCAGAAACATCCTCCCCGCCGTGAAAACAGCCTGGTCAGTCACTTTCATTAATTCAGTATGATCAAAGAGCCGTTTAATTCAGTTTGATCAAAGAGATGTTTGATTTGGTTTCAGATCAAAGATTAAAACATGGCCATATGCCACAACAGTATAGCTTAACTCTCACCATAATTACAGTTAATAAAATAATTATTAATGCATATATTGAAAAGCAGTGAAGACAATATAAAAACTGAAATTAAAACCGTAAATTAAAATAGTTTTGGTACTTAATTAACAACAGCTTTTAGATATTTTCAGGTTTTGGGTTTTTCTTTAGGGGTTTCAGCTGCCTCAGCCTCCGGAGCCCCCTTGTGTCCCTGTTGAGTACTACACCATTGCAGAGTTTCAGTCCTGTCTGACTGACGGCATCAGCTTCAGGGGAGGGCAGAGAGCTGAGGTGACCGATCCATCCATACACCTCTTACATAATCCACAGTGACAGCACACGCAGGCAGATAGATGGATGTATGTCTATAAATAGGCAAATGGGAAAACTGATAAATGTTGTACATAATTCAGTGTTGTGAATGCCTGTATGTGTTTGCAGGTAATAGAGAAGAACTCAGGTGGTTGGTGGTATGTGCAGATTGGTAATAAGCAGGGCTGGGCTCCCTGCTCCTACATCGACAAGCGTAAAACACCAAGCTTAAACCGGCGAACCAGCACCCTCACACGGCCAAAGGTTCCGCCTCCTGCCCCGCCAATCAAAAAGCAGAACTCGCTTCCTTGTATGGAGTCAGAGATAATGATACATGAAGAGGGACGGGTATACGAGGAGCCAGAGTATGATGTTCCAACTGTGGGCTTGGAGTTTGAGTTCCTGCCTGGAGAGGCCAAAGCCTCGGGCCCCTCTCCCCCACACTCTGCCCCCTGCAGGCTTGAGCAGGATGTTCAGGGACAGGATGGAAAACACCAAAATCTGTATGAAAGTGACATTATGGAGAACGTGGACACCAGGCAGACACAGTCACCCAGTGGGCTGTATCAGAGACCAATGTGGGATCCCCCTGAATATGACGCCCCTACATTTGAGCCCCACACCCCCGTGGAGGCTCCGCCCACTCTCCAACTCCAGGCAGAAGTGTACAAACTCAAACCCACAGTCCGTCCCAAACCCGCCAACTCGGATCTGAACTCCTTGAGGCGCAGCCTGAAGCCTGCAGCTCAGCCACACAAGAACGACTGTAGTATCGATTCCACCTCACGCATGTCTGCTGGGTCAGATTGCGCAACGTCGGTGGCCGACTGTCTGATCTCCTGCAGCTCCTCCCCTGACTTGTCTATCAGCACTGAGGCCACGCCCCCCCAACTGTACCGCAGTACTGCCGAATTCCAGCAGGGGGCAGCTGGAGAACTGAGCCTGCCAGCCGGAGCGCTGGTGGAGGTTCTGGAGAAGCAAAAGAGCGGCTGGTGGTTCGTCCGCTGGGGGGCACTAGAGGGCTGGGTGCCCACCTACTACCTACAGCCTATCATGCCCCCCCACACCAAAGGCGCACACACTGGGGATTCCCACTGTGAGCAGGGCAGGTGGGCAGGTGGAGAGAAGAATGAGCTATGTGTTCAGAGAGTGAGCAGTTCCAAGGCCAACCCCAACCTTCAGGACTCCACTAGGCCGCTGTGCGGGCTCAGAGTGAGACCCCAGGACAGAAAAGAGAATTCTGACATTATTAAGAATGAAGTTAGTGTTCCTAAGGACAAAGCTGGTGCAAAGGACTATGCTAGTGTTACTAAGGAGAAAAACAGTGTTACTAAGAACAAGGCTGGTGTCACTAAGGACTACGCTAGCAACTCGTCACAGTGGAATGCCCCAATTGGCACTGCGTGGAAAAATGAGTCTCTGAGCACGCTCACATCTGTCTGCCCCCTGTCGAGCCATCGTGACACCACCAGCACAGGTCGCTCTATTCCTGTTTCCATGGTGAAGCCCAAACCGCACCTCATCCATAACAACCTCCATGAAGAGTATGTCTCCATTGCTGATTACCATGGTGATGCGGAGTCAATGGCATTCCCAGCAGGAACGAGGCTGGAGGTTCTGGAGAGGAGCTCCAATGGATGGTGGTACTGCCGCACCCTTGACACAACACCCACCCGGAGGGGCTGGGTGCCCTCCAACTTCCTGGAGAAGAAGAAGTAGCATAAGATAGGTGTGTCCTCCACTTCCTGTTGAATATAACCTGGAAAGAACGTATTTGTCAAATAATGCATGTTAGTGTATTTTAGTCATGCTTATCATATAAATGATATAATCCATGCTACAAATGACATCATAGTTAAAAAAGACTGTGCGGTCATTTATGGATAATCAACACCAATCCTTTAGTACATTCAGTACAGACATGGAGGTTCCACACAAAGTCACAATGGTTCAGTACATTCATGAGGATATAGTGTTGAGTCATCAGTGTTCAGTACATTCATGAGGATATAGTGGTGAGTCATCAGTGTTCAGTACATTCATGAGGATATAGTGGTGAGTCATCAGTGTTCAGTACATTCATGAGGATATAGTGGTGAGTCATCAGTGTTCAGTACAGTCATGAGGATTTAGTGCTGAGTCTTCAGTGTTCAGTACAGTCATGAGGATTTAGTGCTGAGTCTTCAGTGTTCAGTATGGTGTTTCAGTACAGTCATTTCACAGCTCTTATCACTTGTTGGTGACTATAATCTATAATATGTCACCATTCCATAATTGTTTTTTGACAAATCACAGCTATGCTACCACTGTAACAGTGTACTACCAGCTGTACAGTAACAGTGTACTAAAAGCTGTACAGTAACAGTGTACTGCCAGCTGTACAGTAACAGTGTACTACCAGCTGTACAGTAACAGTGTACTACCAGCTGTACAGTGACAGTGTACTACCAGCTGTACAGTAACAGTGTACTACCAGCTGTACAGTGACAGTGTACTACCAGCTGTACAGTAACAGTGTACTACCAGCTGTACAGTGACAGTGTTGAGCAGTGAGGCTGCTGTAGGTTACTCTCACATATTTCTAAGTATAATTGAAATAAGATTTACATATAACTCTAACCCTAAAATAAGTCTCAGTTACTGTAATAAAATCTACAAGATCTGTGGTGATTTTATCCACTAGGACCATCCAAATGTTCCTATAATGTGAGGATGATAACTATATAATGTGATGATGATAACTGTGACCATATTGCTGGTGGAGGTGATTATGATAATGAGAATGATGATGATGGTGCTATAATGCTTGTGATTCTAATTATATTTTTCATGTTGATGGATGCATATAATGCAACAATGCAACAAATGCTTATAAATTGAAGCTGGTGATCAAAAGAAGAGACTCATCCCTAGCTCTTTATTGGCTAAAAATAAACAACATAATGAAACATGCACCTTCTTTTGTCTTGCCAACATATACTAGCTCTAAAAATATTTTATTAGTAACAAATAATTGCAATTTTACAGAGGATGTCAAATATCCTGTACCCACCCATTAGAGTTTTACAGATAATCCTGCCCACTTGATTCAAACTAGAAACCACAATAAATGAATAACCATGAAAGGATTTTTGTACATTTTTGTGTATTTGTACTTTGAGACAAACCCAAGGAAATAACCTAACTTACTGTTACTTACTTGGGTCTTGACTTCAGTAAAAAAAAAAAAAAAAAAAACCCACCAAGCAGACAGACACACATTTTCCGTTAAATGTCAAATTTAGATGTCATCAAAATCTATAGCAAGAGTCCCAAGCATTCCTGGTGATGATGCAACTCTGACCCCATCACAGAGTTGTAATGCATTTTGAGGCTTCGCGTTAGCATGCAAATTGGATAGCAAGCATTTAGATCAGACTCGACATACTTTTGCTTGCAGCTATTGATCGGTTCACATCAAAGCCATCAGCACTACCTACAGCACGGTGTAGAAGCAGCACAGCAGCGGCCCTGTAACATGAATCCCACAGGTTCAATCCCCATACATGGCTTTTAGGAAAGAGAACGTGGACAAAAGGTCAACCATTTCCATGGAAACGATGTCTGCTTACTTTGTAGTGACTCTCTCCGACGCACACCTCCTCCATGGTGCGTCTCCTGCTCTCGCAGTCGCATGCTACCTCAGTCCACTTCTCACATTGGACAAAAGACCTTTGCACAACATCCGTCCTCTATATCTAACAAGAGGTGGCTAAAATGTCACCGCTGTCTGCTCCATGCTGAGTCACCATGCTTCAGTAGTATATTATTGTTTATTAGTCGGGATCACCTGCATTGTTTCAACAACCAGTGCCATTGGCCCAGTTTGGTTCAAAGTGAGCCTCTAAGAACCTATAACTTGCTTAGTCCAAAAAGGAAATGGGATGAGCCCTTATGCTTTTCCCAAATTGTTCATGGCAGAGACTTAAAAGTGTCTTACCAAGATTTGTCTTACCAGGGATTTTATCTTCTGTTATTTTGTTGTAATCTTGAAAATCAATGAAATATAAAAGTCAGGATTTGTTTGTTTGTTTGTTTGTTCAAATGTAGGATGCATCAGTGATTTCCACTCACAGTAGTTTTTGAATTTCATCTTTGCTGAACGTAAGAGCCTTCATGCCTGCAAAGTCTTGGCTAACTTGCATAATCAACTCAACATATGACTGCTTCTGTCCTCTTATTTACTGTGTCTGTGTTTTTCCAATTTCAAAGAATGGATTCTGTTGAGAGGTGGTAGCTCAGTAGTGGAGTGCATGCTACCTGTGTGTGAGGTTCCATCTCCAGCATCTCCATAAAGGACATGGTGTTCGCATTTGTCATCTTGTTCTTACATCTACTGCACCTGCAGGCAACCGTGTTTTTGTGCTTTTAGTGTTAAATGAGTTTCACGAGCATATTAATGTATGGTTACTAGTGTATGAGTGTGTAGGAGTGGAAACTGGGGTTCGCCAAGTAAGACCTATGCCATTGCTTGCAGGTCAGTGTCAACTCACTTCACATCATTCTCTGAAGTTAATGCTTCCTTAGCACATTGCTGTAACCATTGGAACATTGCACAAACATATGCACACTGTGTGTTTGCATTAATTTGAGGTATTACATTATGCAAAATATGCATATCTAATTGATTACTTCCACGTTAACTTTTGATATGTTGACCATGCCCTGGGTTACATACAATGCAGGGATGGAGTAATTGAAATTTGTGAGAAAGACGTCTCATATTTCTGTAACTTCACCTTTCTTTAATGTGTGACAAGCCTGCCAATCCCGTAGCTTTCTCTCAGCATTTTGGACCATTTCAATTACAGTTTGTTTTACCTCCATGTAACTCCATGAAAAACTGTCATGTCTCACTGGGAGTTTCTGTGGCAGCCAGTGTCCTACATTCTTAGTTTTCCCCTGCACAACTCTTCATCCCTGGTCTGTCCCTGCCGCTCCCATTAATCAAGTCCCATTGGCCAGCTTCTACTGGCCAGCTTCTATTGGCCAGCTTCTATTGGCCAGCTTTTATTGGCCAGCTTCTATTGGCCAGTTTCTAGTCAAGCCCCATTCCAGCCACCTCCAGTACCCCCACCCATGCAGATTTTCACAATGAAGAGATTATCACCCACCATTTGTAAATCCCTTTGTAAAGGACCTTATTTGGCCAAATTTGAAGGCAGGATTCAAGTGCCTTGTCTAATCTGATCCTTGTCACAGATTAGCAATGCCATAATTATTGTAGATATAGATCACTTCTGTCAAGTTCCATCTGTGTTACTTTTACTTAGACTAAATGTACTGTACCTCAATATAAGGGGTTCCCAAACATTTGGAATTTAACAACCACAAAATGTTCTGCAGCTCACTTGAAAATGTAATAATTTCCATTGATCAAATCTAAACCAATACAACACAACTAGCCTATTATATCTTGATTGCATAATCATACAACAAAATAAACAATAAACATATACAACATTGTTTCCAGAATCGCATGAAAAAAATCATCGATTTTTCCATGATGGATGGTAGAAATTACAATTAAAATGTTTCACACTAATTAATGTAACTAGATCACTAGTCCACCAGTTAGCTTGTCCGTTCTGTGACTGTACTATGACACACCAATCAGTGACCTCAACCTAAATATAATGTTTTGTTTTTGCAAGCAATTCACATCATATCTGCCACGTCTGAAATTTTGTTTGATGTCATATCTGTATGTTTCTTTGCAAAACAGAAAAACAGAAACTCTTAGCCAACGCCCCCCTAGCAATATCACTGTAGTCCACCGGGGGTGCCGCGGTCCACAGGTTGAAACCATTGCACTGTCTGTATAATGTCAAACAGAAAACATGAAAGCAGATGTTTTAATCAAAAACGTAAGCTTGAAAATGACAGCTAGCAGCCAGCAGCAACGGGCAGCGAACCCTTTCACAAGCCATCAGGTCTGGTCCTGATGCTGGGCCTGGCTTCCACTGATGGTGCTGATTTAGGGTTAACAGATGCAAATCATCCCATAGCAGCCAACATGACCCACATCATATTTCCAACAAATGCTGCTTGTTAAGGATGAGAAGAGGCAGACATGAGGAAGCCTTACATGAACTCTACACTACCCTAAAATGAGAAAAATCCTCTTTTCAGTGCCAGAGTGAGCAACATGTTTTTTTTTCTTACTGGATGTTATTAGGTTCTTACATTCCATCTGTTTTGGGATGTTATGGGTTTTATCTTGCTCAGAAAAGGAGGATGACTCAGGGGAATAATAGAAATCCACTCCATCAATGCAAGCAGCCCATCTGTGGGAAGTGGTAAGGAGCCAGAGTGTTAGATAGTTGGCCAAGGAGCTCGCCAAGTTTGACCTGCATTTCCCCTGCCTGGTGCATCTCTGAATCACAGTACCTGCTTTCATCCATATACAAGTCCAAGCATGGTGAGCCAGAGATTGTGGAGCTCTGTGAAGCAATAAGATACATCTCCCAGCAAAGTCTGTGCTGATTAGAGATTGGAGTTTTATGGGGCGTATTACTGTTTTACAAGTGAATATACAACAGTCTCTATGGTGGTCTGGACTTGTGAGTTAAAGAATTGAGATGTCAGTGATGGACTGGTCTGAGGACATAAAGAAGGTATAATGGCTACCCCTTCTAGCTTCACCATCTCTATGGTGACAACTTCCACACGTGCCTTGCCTTGTTTTGGCTTCCGATTTGTCCTGTCAGGTTTTCCTTGTAGCTCTGTCATTACCCTGTGCATCTAAACCCTCTGTGTTTCCCGGTCTCGTGGCTGGTCATTATTTGATGTCACAGTGATTTTGTGCTTCCTGTTTTGTTGTCTAGCCTTGTATCAGTGTTTTTCCTTGTGTTGTTTGTATTGTTCAGTTATTGTAATAGTTATCTATACTGGTTTTCTTCCTTTGTCTGATGTTATTGACTTTATGACCTCAGACATATCATGGACACTGTCTATGGATTCGCCTCTAATAAATGTTGCTCTACTTAGCGTCTGTCTCCTGTCTCCTACCTGCCTCATTATAGTGTAATATAGATGTCAGTGATGGTCTGGACTAATGAGATAAAGTAGGTGTAATACAGATGTCATGCAGCCATCCAACCTGTAAGCCATGGCCATTAAAGCTAACATGTGGGTTCTTCACTGTATTCCTCAGGAGAGTCAGGTTGACATCCCTAGTCAGACATCATCCAATAGGATGGACTTGGGGATATCATCATCCCTGGAGTTCTAACTGGGGACCTGTTCCTTATTTCTCTTCCATTGTTTAAGCCCTGTGTTTCAGCTGGGCCTTGTTTCTTATCTATAGAACTTATGGAGCGGTTATATTGTCGTTTGTGTACCCTTTGTGTACTGACCAGCTTCTGTATTTTCCTGATTCTTCTTCTGGATTTTACCTTTTGTATTTGGTTGATTTCTAGATTATGCTCTTTCTGGCATTGTACATTGTCTGTTTTTTTTTATTCTATCTATATTATGTTCTTTTGCTCAGATAATCTCATTGTATTGCATTTGCTCTCTGCCTATTTTTGAATATATTTTTGGATTGTCCCTCTACCAATAAAAATGATATTTTGTTGATCTGCACACATCTGGTTGACAGCAGATGTCCGTGTCTGGACCAATGAGATAAAGAAGACATAATACAGATGACAGTGGTGATGTGAACTGATAAGATTAAGAAGCTGCAATAAAGATGTCAGTGGTGGTCTAGACTAATAAGATAAAGGCAGTTGTGATAAAGGATAAAGGCAGCCACCGTACCCAGGTCCAACAGGAGGAAAATGGGAACTCTAACCACTGGACCAAAGAGCCAGCTCACTGGCATAGCACCCAAAGCACCCATTTAACCTTCCTAAGTGACGGTCTCCATCACAACACCATCCTCTCTGGAACACCCCTGCACATGACACTGTCTATGTATCCCTCTGCACACAACTTCCCCTTTTTCCATCAGGGTGATACCCATGCCCCCCAGCCGGAGTCTTCATACTGTTGCTTTATTGTGTCCTCACAGCTGGGGGAAGGGGTGGGGGTGATAATCAACCTAAGGCACACTCCTGATGGCCATGCCACCATTCCACTGCTGGCAAAAGGCTGAAGGCAGCCACCCAACCCAGGACTAGAACCCAAGTCCAACAGGACGTAACTGGAAGCCCTGACCACCGGACCACAAAGCCAGTTTCCTGGCATAGCAGCTGTCACAAACGTGTAATACAGATGTCAGTGGTTGTCTGGATTAATATGATACAAATGGCGTTATGCAGATTTCAGTGAGAGTTTGGACTTATAAAGAAGAGGTTGTACAGATACTCTATTGCGTATTACATGTTCGAGTCTCTTCACCTTTGCTGTAATGTGTCACAGAGAGTCAGTGGAGCAGGATGCAAGTGCAAGTGGTTCTTAATCAACTCCATAGTGACACTGCAGAAAAAAACTAAACAAAGCAGCTAAAAGGAGACCAAATCCAGGAAATTAGAAACTATTTAACACAGAGGCTAACAAGACAACAAAGCGAGGAGAACAAAGAGTCACACAAATGCAATAACAGGTAAACAACTCATACAAACAATGCCAACCAAAGTACAAGAGGGATATATAGACATGTGAGAAAAACAATGAACAGCTGGGGTAATTTGTCAAAAAGGTAATTTGTTAACCCAACCCAAGGATTCACTGAATACCATTTAACCCTCCATATACCAGCTTGGTTAAACACTTTAAGTGTGAAGATGGGATCTGTCCTTGGTATTGAAACCAAATAACTTTAGAATGCCTTTCAAGAAATCACCACACTCACACACCGCAGACACACACACACACACACACACACACACACACACACACATACACACACACACAATGACACACATGCAGCTACGCAGACAAAAAGAAAAGTAAATCTTAATGCAATGCATAAAGAGATGTGCTGTGCAGTTCACCACTGAGTGGTGCTCTTTATCCAGTTAGTGTGCTGTGAAGTTCAGGCGATTGTGTTCAGTCTCTCCCTCATTAAACTCAAATCCCAAACAAATTAGGCTCTTATTAACTAGATTATTCTTTAATCTTTTATTAATCTGTCATAAACATACATAGCACTCCAGTTGCACATAATTCTGTATGTTGCACAATTTACGTATTCATGTATAATGCTTCATAAATGGAGCATATAAATGTATTTTACTAATTAAAAACTACAGTAAACAGGAAGTGTGTGTGTGTGTGTGTGTGTGTGTGTGTGTGTGTGTGTGTGTGTGTGTGTGTGTGCGTGCTTGTTTGTGTGTGTTTTTTCCTCTCTGTGATATCACTCCATTTAGGAATGAAGAAGAAAAACTTATTCTGGTTCTGGCAAGAGACAAAGGGGTGTGTGTTTTTGTGTGTGCGTGTGTGTGTGTGTGTGTGTGTGTGTGTGTGTGTGTGTGTGTGTGTGCTTGCCTGCGTGCATGCGTGCGTGTGTGTTCGTGTCCGTGTGTATATGACCTAATATGTCCACACTGGAGGACTCAGTGAAGGCCTTACTGACACTGATTAAGCCTCTGGAGGCCTTACAAGATTCAGAACAGATAGACACACAGGCAGAGAGAGAGACAGGCAGATATATGGAGGGATAGAAAGTGAGGTAAAAGATACATTGGGGAAAAGAAAAGGAAGTAAGAAGAGCAGAGTGGAAAGTAGAGAGAGACACTGGAAAGAAAGTAAGGCTGGACATGGTGGAGCAATACAGCATTGAGATGCAGATCAAATGTGATTAACACATTAACACGTAAATGTGCATTTGCAGACATGCATTTGTTTTTATCAGAGAGCTCATCAACTCGTCCAGCTGCTATGCCCAAAGATAAGGCCACCTCTCTGGAGGTCATAGATAGGAAGCTTCAGTTAAACACCCCAGATTTTGGTCAGTGATGTGATTCTCCACACATTTACAGCAGTAAGTGAACATTTTCCAACTTGGAGAGTCAATTACAGCTTCATAGATGCTTACAACTTGGGACAAAAACAAGATACTCCACATATTTTCGGCAATTAATAGAACATTTTTCAACTTCCAGACTAAATTACAGTCTAAATTTTACTTAATTAATTAGTTTTTGTAATGACTTCTCCCAGTAGGCTTTCGGAGAGCCTGATTTTAGTAGTTCTAGTAATAGGATTAGGGTTGAGTTTAGAGAAAGAACTTAACCAATCAAAAATAAATCACTTTGTCATGTTATCATCAACACACAAACATTTGAAACATGTGCATTTATTTTTTTCACCAGCACATCCAGCTGCTATTCCCAGAGTTGAGACTGCCTCTGGAGGGCACAGACACAAAGCTTCCATTGAACACCACAGATTGTAGTCAGTGATTTGATTCTCCACACATTTGCAGCAGTAAGTGTAACATTTTCCAACTTGGAGAGTCAATTACAGCTTCAAAGTTGCTTACAAATTTTTTTATAATGACTTTTCCCAGTAGGCCTTTTGCGATTCTGATTTTACCTTTTGAATTCTAGCTTTATAGTTAGTTTTGAGTTTAGATATTTTACCTATCATAAAAAAACTACTGTTCCACGTTATCATAAACACACAATGTACTTTTCCAGGTTATCATTAACACAATTTCATTCAAAATCACAATTTTCAAATTTGCTGGTCAAAAGGCAGAAATATTTGTTATGCTTTGCTAATCTTTAATTATTATGTAAATGGCTACATTTTTTTTCTATTTCGGATTTGTTAGATTTTATGTTTCTTAAATTCATGTATAAAATTTTAGCAAATATTATTTGCTAAAATGTTATACATGAATTTAAAAGCCTCTTCCTCTTTCTTCCCCGTCTGCTCTCTCAGTGTCTGTGTCATAGGTTCAACTGTGGTGTTTCATGGCCTGTAGTCGGCTGGCTCTGGTGTCAGGGAAGTGTGCCCACCAACCATGTTGAGGATGAGGAAGGTGAAGAGCTCTGTGGAATACAGGTGTTCTCTCTATCCACAATTCACAACTGTTGAGTAGGTGTGTTAGTGTGGGTGTATGTGTGTGTGTGCATAAGTGTTTATGTGTGTGTATGTTGGTACATGTGTGTGTTTGTGTGTTGACATTGTCTTGCTTTCTTCAGTAATGCTCACTGCTTTGACTACTTCTAACTTGAAGGACAAAAAAATTGATTTTATTTTATTGTGTACATCATACAGACAGACATATATAGGGATGTGATAGATAAATCTAGGGAGACCACCTACAGCGAAGATCAGAGCACAATAATCAATACACACACACACACGCACACACACATACACACACACACACACACACACACACACACACACACACACACACACACACACACACACACACACACACACACAGACACACACACACACACACACACACACACACACACAGCTCATGCTGAGAGCAGATTGCTCACTTTCATCAGTAAATGTCAAAAATATCAGAGCTGTCTCTCTCCACTCAACACGTCTGCACTTTACATTCTCTCTTTCTTTCTCTCTCTCTTTCTCTCTCTCTCTCTCTCTCTCTCTCTCTCTCTCACACACACACACACACACACACACACACACACACACACACACACACACACACACACACACACACACACAATGAAACAACTACAGCCAGTTTTTGTTTTTCTCCTCACCTCTTGCTCACACATAAGCAAACACAGTGGAAGAATAACAGTTTAGGACAGGGCTCATTACTCATTACTGGCTCTCCTGCCCTCACCAGTCTGGCCCTTAAACTCCTCCCCTCACTACTATAGCCCGGTCCTAAACTCCTCCCCTCAGAACTCCAGCCCTCTTTTAAACTCCTCCCCTCACCACTATAGCTTGGTCCTAAACTCCTCCCCTCAGAACTCCAGGCTTCTCTTAAACTCCTCCCCTCACCACTCTGGCCATGTTCTGCAGTCCACTGGTGTTATTTGGTTTTAATTGTACAGACATTGCTGATGAATTACCTTCACCATAGCTCCTTTACTAAAAGCAAAGGGTGCTTTACTAACAAAATGTGTGGGGAAGCCGTCTGCCCATTTGTCTGTCTTTATAAGACACAGGAGAGGAGAGCTTATAGATCATCACAGGTTAACAGCAGTGATGTTAATATTAATATGCAATTCAAATATAGAGCCACAGCTTTGGAAGATGATGTTAACATGGCACTGTCATGCTGCTAAAAGTTGTATTTTAAAAACATTTAAAAAATGTTTTTGTTTCATTGATCATTACAACTTTTAGCTTTATCATAAACTGCATATAAAGTCAATGGTGCATTTAACATCAATTTGCTCATAATAAAAACATCAATATTCAAATTCTATTGTCATATTTGTTTGTTTGTTTATTGATGAACACCAAATGAATTCATATTCATAGGTGAACTGACCAGTACCACATAGATTATCATTCAGCTTCCTATAGTTGGCCAGGGTTTATGCAACAAGTAGAGGTTACAGTGTGCACACACATGTAAATCAATGCACAACACACTAGTGTCACAATCGACCCCTCTCAGCCATCACGGTCCCCACAGCAAACGAACAGCAACAAATTCACATGCTTTCTGTTTCTGTTTACTTCCTGGGTTAAATTTCCATGTGCTTCTTTGTTTTGCTTCCAGCCCCTCGTTTGGTTTTCCTCGCCTGTTTATTTATTATTAAACATGTTATTTGTATATATTTTCTCAGATTAGCGCTGGTGGTTGTAATTTTCATGTAGATGTGCCATTGTTCTTGTCACGGTTAGCCCCTCCCCCAGCTGTCAATCATGTATGTGTTGTTTATGTAGCCATGTGGTCCTGTCATTCATAGACCCTCCTCTTGTTTTGTAACCCGTTTCCCTCGTTAGTGTGTTCAGGTGTTTCATGTTTAGTGTGGTCTATATATACTCGCTTTGTGTGCTTGTTAGAATTGCGAGTCTTAGTTTCTGTTTTCGCATGTTTTTTTTTTTTTTGTTGATCAGATTACGGCGTGTACTTGTGTGTTTGAATATATCTCTTTGTGTTGGTTACGTTCAACTTTCGGAGTTGACCAATGCCTGTTTATTTGACCCAGAGTTAGAAATGTCCTTTAATAAATCTCGTTCTGCTCAACACATGCTCCCGCCTTATCGCTCACTGATGCCCCAGGCGTTACACTTCCAGACTGTTGTGTTTTGTGTAGGCCTTTACGTTTTCCCCTGCAGCCTGTATCATTTTTTATTCCTCTCAGTTACCCTGTTAATTTGTTTCAGTTTGCATGTTTTTGCTTTTCTTTGTCTGTCTAATGTGTTTTCTGGATCTGTTCATCTCGTCGCCGTGACCTTGGACCCTTCTACCCACAATCGTTTTGGATTTGCCCTCAATAAATCTCGCTCTTCTCAGCAAATGTCTTCGCCTCATTATCGCTCCTCATTACAACTACCTTGTTCAAGTTTTTCCTGAAGTAGGCCTAATTCATTAGTGTTAATTCATTTATTAGTAATTAATTATTTAGTGACACAATCAATATACAGTATCGTTACATATTAGTAATATATAATTCAGAATTCATCAGTGACACCTCCAGTCACTCTCTGGACAAAGTCTATCCGTAGTTGTTCATGTTTCAAGGCTACTGAAAATTATACAAATACTCTTCCCAACACTACATTTCATTTTCCCGGATGGGGGATTCTCTTGGCTGAAATGACAAATCACACTTATTATAACTTACAAATTGAAGTATAATTTATAGATATAAGGTGTACTTTCACATAACTGTCATTTCACATAAGATTGCATCGAAAAAAGCCAGAATATATACAGAATATATATTAAACACAGAATATAATAATATGTGTTCAAACACAACTGGGTACACAGACTCTCACACATTTTACTGTATTTTTTAATGAAAGGGGAAATCGTGAAAAAAATACTATAATTGAAAAGAACAGTACATCATGCTTAGTTACTGACATGAGAATGCTTAGGTATTGAACTCATACATGATTTGCTCTTGCAAATCAGGAGCTAAATAGTTCATGCATCCTGACTGTACTATATTCTCCCTGCGATATATGAGCTGCTTTGAGGCTTTGCAGGAATGTGCTAGTGGGGTATTGTGGGGTAAGAGGTAGTGGTGAAGACAGCCGGTGATAAAGAGTGTGGCAGATTTTATAATCACTGCAAACAGATGCCAAATGAGGCAGTTTATCATCTTGTTGAATAAAGGCTCCTTTGAAACCGTCTCCAGTTTTATGAACTTTTTTTTCTGGAATTTTGTCTGGACCATAGTGCACTAAAAACAAATTTTATTTTGTGAAGAAGAGGCGACCAAAACTGGTTGTTTTTTCACATGACCAGGTAGGTCACAGCCACACCTGAGTGGCCTGGAACACACGCTTGTAATGACCACCATATATCCTGGAGCTTACCAGTCTTTTTCCATCAGTGACCTTGAATATATTTTAAAGGTTGCGTGTAGATGGTTAAAATTATGGGAAGTTAGTGCTTTTAACCATCTACATGCAACTAAAGAAAGATTTTGTATTATGACTTAAATGAAGATTAGATCCCATTTTCACAACCATTCATGTGGAAAGGTCCAGAAAATGTTCTTATATCTGTACACATGATGGTTGAAATTGGGAGAGATTTTGAGCTAATCTGCAAAGAGTGAAACATGCCAAGCGGTGCAAATGAAGCCATGGCAGGCACAGGGAATTTCCTGGGGATTGTTGGAGGTGGTTACATATTAATCTTGGTGATTCGTTCGTGAGGAACACCTTAATGCTGGTTTTATTTGCATACTCTAAACGACTGGACGTGTCCAGAGTGTTAAATATCCCCACTCGAGCATGCAACACCTGACTGAGGGCCCCTTTTTCTTCCTTGCCTGGTGAAGCACTCGGTTACAGACAATAGCACTCAGGTCATGTCTGAGAAATTCAAACATTTAATGAAGCCAAATGGGATCTTTAGTCACCCTGCTGCTAATGGACTGGGAGAGGTGCAAATGGACATCTGCTGACTCATTTCTCAGCGGACATATGTGCATTAGGGTTAAGTTCATTTCAGAAGAAACAGGTCTTATGGTTATCATTTACAGGAGGTATGAGAAACTGAATAGGTTTTCTTACTATATTTTACTTGCAAAAATGTCACCACGACCAACATACAGTTGGCGGGTCATTCTTTATTGATCCTCTATTGAACTGGATCTATAGAGGCACACACTCTGATATATACACTTCTTCTTATGTCTAATATACCACAGTATTACTCAGCACCTCTCATGTATCTCAAAGGTAATTTGTAGCATGACAGGCATGTTTGAATAGATGTGTGTGCTGGGCAGTTTTCATGCTAAAAAGCCTGTATGTAACAGAACTGCATAAGCATAAACTATCCCCAGTCTCAGATTCAGACTCAGAGTAAGCGTGTGCTCTGACCACCAGACCAAAGAGTCATCTCTCTGGTGCTGCAGCCAGAACACCTTTCACCTTCTTGAGTGACAGTCACACTGCTCTCTCGTTCATGAGTTGACGGGTTCTCACAGCCCGCCTCTCCTTCAGGGCGTATACCCCTGCACTTCACACCTTCCCTCTGTACCTCGTCCACCCTTCATCAGGGCTTCACCCTGGTCTTTTCACCATCCCCTCATGTAGGGTATGTTGCTTTAACCATAGGAATGCTCCCAATGGCCACATAAACATGTGCCAAACTGGCCAAACTGGCAACTCTCAACACATTTACACACATTTCCCTTCCTGAGTAACAGTGTCCGCTCTGTTACTAGTGCAGAGTCACTTCAGGGATATGTCGATCCCTACTGTAGTCCGTACCTGAGCGGTAAGTTAAAGGTTGCAGTTTTATCTGTGTAGCTTAAAGGAGATTTTTCTCTTTGTGGTTCTATTGGCCCACACTCATCAATAAAGAAGAGAAATTCCTGCCACACAGACCATGCCATACAGCCATAGCTCATCTTCTGCTGTCTAAGTAGCTCAAGGTTAGCTCATAAAACGCATCAAACAGGGACTATGCCTTTACCCTGAACAAAAACCGTCACTCACCCTCTTTTCTCTCCATCTTCGAATGTGTGTTGTGTGTGTATTTTCTGGCTGTCCAGCTGTCCTTATGCAGATGAACCCAATCAGTCAGCATTCCATTTACCACAGATTAAAAACACGGCAGGTCACAGGTATTTAAATTTACATTTATTCTTCATATTAAGAACAAGCCCAAGGTCCTCACGAGTTTTTTCTGACTGTAAAAGTGTTCAGTAAGGCAGGTGAAGAAATGGAGGAGGAAGAGCATTAGCATCTCCACACAAAATAATCCTTTATTTCATATTTTATTACATGCTTCATTACATCCTCCATTACATCCTTTATTGCATCCTTTATTACGTCCTTTATTACGTCCTCCATTACATCCTCTATTACGTATTTTATTACGTCCTTTATTACGTCCTCCATTACATCCTCTATTACATCGTTTATTAAGTCCTTTATTATGTCCTTTATTACGTCCTTTATTACATCCTTTATTAAGTTCTTTGTTATGTCCTTTATTACGTCCTTTATTATGTCCTTTATTACATCCTTTATTACGTCCTTTATTGTGTCCTTTGTTACGTCATTTATTACATCCTTTAATTACATCCTGTATTTCCATAATTCTAAGTATTTACATTAGCAGTTGAGTTTGTCTCTGAGGGACTAAAAGGTCATATCTTGTGAGATTGAGGTGGTGCTGTTATAATCTGTAATATATTACAATCTACAGCAATACACTGAAATTAACAGAAAAACAGACATGAGAAAAAGACATTTCTTCAGTGGTTTAAATTTGATGTCTTCAGTGTATGTTCAAAGAAATTCCTGCTATTCCTGTGTGGCCTAAAGCTGAATGGGAGATCCCTGCTCCTGTGGGAGTTGGAGAGTTAGTTTTTGTGCAACACTTTTTGTGCAAAAACTAAATGAGTTAGATAGAAGCGTGGACTAGGGGTGTAGCTGGGTTTCTTAAAATTGAAGACAGTGCTATTCTGGACTGTTTTTGAATCCATTTATTTTCTTAAAGTACTCTTTTGATAAAAAAAAGTCCTATCTCACTCTTTCAGTGAGTGCTCATGTATTTCTACCCACCCTTGGGCCTTTCAACAAAGACCTGGGAGTCTGAAAGTGCAGCACACTACTCTTCTCTGTCATTCTTGGGATCTGCTGAAATCGCTCCTCAAGCTTAGAGGTCACACCTAAGTGCCTCTTCCACATTTTTTCCTTCTTCTTGCACTCTATGGTATTTTTTTACTTTTCATGTGCCTTTTTTTGGAACTTGGGACTTCCACCCACACCTCATACATTTGCTGTTTCCTGCCTCTTGTCCACTATCACAATTTCTCATTAGATCAGATCACCATTACTTGTTTATCTACAACTTGTCTGGACCTGGTAGTCCCACAAGACAGTAGCCTAGACTTGTATATATTCCTGTATATGATCCATATCACATGGTCATGTCTTTCACCAATCAGGCACAATATTAAAACACCTGCCTAACTTTGACTAAGTCCCTTTCATGCCATTGGAACAGCTTTGGGTTACTGGGGGTTGGACTCCACATAATTGGTTACACACCAATCAAAGATTTGGATTAGAAGAATGTGACACTTTCAGTATTGCTGATTTTCATTGGTTTATGTTTGCATTCATGTAGAATTTGCAGGACCTCTCCCCTGTGTGTGTGTGTGTGTGTGTGTGTGTGTGTGTGTGTGTGTGTGTGTGTGTGTGTGTGTGTGTGACAGAGAGAGACAGAGAGAGAGACAGACAGACAGACAGAAAGAGAGAGAGAGAGAGAGATAGAGAGATAGAGAGAGGGGTTATTTTGGTGAATTCCTTTGTTCTTCAAGCTCTTAATCCCTGTGTGCTCTGATGCTGCGTCTGATGGCTAAAACATAGACCTTAATTCAGGGATCAAATACTCATCTTACATGACAAGCTGACATTAATTTTCTCTTCTTTTCTTTCTTCCTTTTATCTCTATCTCTCTCTTTCCCTGTAAGTAAGAGGAGGTTTCAGTATGCAGATTTTCTCATCAGGTAGAAGCTCACTGATATCCAGAGGAAAGAAATTTACACTGAGAGATGTGTGTAAACATGCACACACACACACACACACACACACACACACACACACACACACACATACATGCACACAAACATGTATGCATACAGCCACATACCCATGTGTATATACACATACACACACACACACACACACACACACACACACACACACACACACACACACACACACACACACACACACACACACACACACATATGCATACAGACACATACCCATGTGTACACACGAACACACACCCACACACACACACACACACACACACACACACACACACACACACTAGTGATTACTAGGCCTAAGTATACAAAAGGTCTTAATGCAGCTTTGCACAGAACCCCAGAAGATGTATTGATGGCTATATCACAAGATTTTAAATAACCAGATTCAAGTATGTACAATTAACTGTTACAATATAGATATACTAAAAAGTATTCAGAACTGTTTCTCTGTGTTAAATTTCAAAGTCAAATTTATTTATATTGTGGTTTTTATAATAGCTGTTGTCACAAAGCAACTTCACAGAACTCCCGAGAATGAGGTCCACTTTCAGAGGATTCTACATCACACCAGCAATCCTCCAACTGCTCGTTAGCAGCTGCAACTTTTTCTCTCCCCACAGGAAGATGCATTCACTTACCCCACTGATTTCCCTCTACTTAGTAGCAAAGTGCTGATCGATTACAAGCTTGCAATTTCTTGTCAGATCTGTCAGTCATGCAGCCTATCTTCCTGTGTGCTAAGATGCTAAGATGGCACAGATGTTTTCTCTGTGCTCAAAGTCAAGAAAAACTGTGTCACATATATATATATATATATATATATGGAAGAAAGGAATGGACGCACGCCACATTGTCACATTATGATTATTAATGACTGATTTGAATTTGAACCACATCTCCCCTTCCCAGATTCCACTGCGGTGGTGCTATCGGGCTCACTGCTATTATACTCATCTGGAAGCCAAGGTTAAGACATGTGTGTGTGTGATTGAAGTGTTCAGGAGAAATCAGACATGTAGACTGGAGACAGGTCTGCAGCCTGAGATGGAGAAGCAAAATGAAGGCTCAGGTGTGGAATAGGTGTGTGAGAGAGAGTGATTGTGTTGGAAAAGTAGAGCAAAAAAAGAGAGAGAGCGAAGATGGGATGAGATGGGAGGAGAGAGCACTGCTGTAATTCAGATATGAGATTAGATGGAGGAAGACCCCCAGACCCTGTGCACAAGCACACACGCACACACACACACACACACACACACACACACACACACACACACACACACACACACACCTGAAGTCCTCACTCATGGAGTTTCAAAGGAATACAACAGCTCAGAGACTGGACACATGCCAAAGTCATTACAGGCAGACCACTCTCTCTCTGTCTCCTACTTTTTCTCTCTGTCTTGTCTCTGTCACACACACACACACACACACACACACACACACACACACACACACACACACACACACACACACACGCACGCACGCACACACGCACACACACACGCGCATGCACACACACACACACACACACACACACACACACACACACACACACACACACACACACACACACATGTTCTCTCACTTACAGGCTGTCTACTCCTTCTCTCCACCTCTTACAGCTTTTAACAGGTTACACTTTTGGCCTCCATCACGATGAGTTCAGTAATGGATGAAGCATATACACACACATACACACTCATGCTTCACCTTTTACCTACAATAACCTCGCCTATGTGTGTGTTGGACTGAATCCATTACCAGCTTCACTATGGTGGAGGCTTTGACTTTATTCTTCCACGTTCTCTTTGATCAAAACGTTCAATTTAATACTCTTAGATGTAATTACTGGTCTCTAGAGCTGAAAAGCATATTTGCCATTACTGCTCTGTTGTGCAGGTCTGTAGAACAGTATTGACAATGTCCAAGTGTCAGAATGGCTCCTTGTTTCATGGTTCAAAATAATACCTCTGCTTTCTGTCATGGCTTGAAACACATCCTTAGAAAACAGCTTTTCAGATGTTAATTGAACTGACATCTCCACTTTTCAGGCTTGTACTTGGATTCCATAAAATGGCGTGTTTATTGTAATAGCTAACACCAGGACTACACTTGAGCAAGCTTGGTGAGAGCTGATGTCTTCAGATTCTGAATGTTCTGAGAGGGCGGAGCCCTGGAAACAGCCCTGTCACACAAATCTCTGCGCCCAGTTCCACAGGGTCGATTCTTAAGAAGAATCAAGATGTCTCTGACAAGGATCCATGACCAAAGGCTGCCAGCAAAAGAAACAGAACAGAGACAGAAAATGAAGAAGTGATCCGGTATGGAAACAGGGGATCACCACCAGTAACAACATCAGTTTGGGTACTGCCAAAAACACTACTCACCTTGCCTCAGTATTTACAGTTGCTTCCACATTACCTATGAAAATACAGTCACTTCCCTAACTGTCTGACTACACATAAATATATACAAAACCCACTCCCAACAAAAGCAGGATTTCTCAGTTTAGCCAGATAAATTTACCTCAGACTGTCCAATTGTAATGTGTTTAGTGTAATTGTAATTGTAAATAGCATCTAGATAAACAGTTTACTAAATAAAGTCACTATGTACACCACATAACCAGCAGAAATATCAAAAGAAGCAAATCAAGCTCAGCAACGTAGCATCACAAGGACAGAATAACAAACAACAAACTGCAAGCAGTGAATCAAAAGTGCAGGTGAGCTCTAGGCTGACTTGAACTCTACATCCATAGGCCCCTTTATTGTCCCAGAAAGATGATACAAGCACATGGTGGCACACCTGCATTGGGCCATGAATCTGAAGCAAGAAGGAGCTGCCAGAACACAGACACTAACAAATACGATCGGAGCTGCGAGACCTGGAGACACTGACAAACCCAACCAGGAGACAACACAACAGCCGGACCATGAATGGTGGACATAACACCTGTTGGATGCGTTAGGACGCAGAGTCCCAGCTGGTGCTTAGGAGCAAATGTAATTTTAATGAACCAATATGATTTAGCAATGTGTGAAATTCACATACGTCTGAAATTCCAGATGTTGATTTAGCATTAGATCATTTCAGCAAATCAGTCGTAGCACTGGTAAATATTCCTACTTCATACAATAAGTTAAGAATAAGGGATAGTTTGAGTGCCTGGTTTTCTATTTAAATGTCCTAATTGCGTAAAGTAAGAAATAAGGCTTGGATGCCAATGCCAGGCACAACAGGGTGACCACATATATTCAGCCAGCTGAGAAATAAATGTACATCTGCTCTTAGAAGTCAGATTATTACCTTATGTTGATCATCAATTTGTCCAAAGTTAAACAATTCAGCAAAGTAGCAATTTGTCTTAAAAATAACTTAAAATAGTTTATGATCGGTTAATATCTGAACAGAATATTTGAAATCCAGAGCCATGGTCTCTCCACACTGCTGACTTTTTATATACTATCAAATGTTCTTGGTACTATTAAGCCATACGCTAAAGGTGAGGATGGGTTGGTCTCATGTTTCCTGAGCTGCTCTAGCTATTTTAGAACATATTACATGCATTTTTAATCTTTCAAATTATCTTGCAAAATTTACTGTAAAAACAGCACATGTCTGGAAAACAGCACATGTTATTTCATTGTACAAAGGAGCTGAAGCAACAGATCTAATTAATTATAAACGAGTAACAAAACTGTGATGGTTAGCTAAAATTTTCAAATGCTTAGTGAACACCCAACGTAGACAATCTCTTTATGTTTAATTATTAGTCTGGTTTTAGAGAATGACATCATCTCTGCTACTATACAGTACTGATTTTATACCATCCTCTAAGGGACATAAACAGGCAGAATCACTTCTCCCAAAATAACTTACAAATGATTGGGTTTGATTTAAAAAAGCAACACATAGGGCCCAAAATAAGCTTTTTGGACAGACAGCAGTGTGTAGCACTGGTAAAGGAGCTCCGCGAGTTTACATCCTGGACTCAGTTTGATGTAAAATATATACTTAATGGTACTGACACCTTCACCTCAGACTGCAACGTGCACATGTAGGCAGATGATGCATACATGTTTGTGTGTGTGTGTGTGTGTGTGTGTGTGTGTGTGTGTATATACATGGATATGTGTCTGTATGCATACATGCTTATACATGTTTGTGCTCTTTTAATGCTTTACATGCTGCTTTCTATAAGCACAAACTACTGTACTTTAAATGCCAGGTAGGAAGGTAGTTCAAGCTGTTCTCCTGATCTATAAATACTGATTTTATAAATTGTGAATGTCACTACCCTGATGGGATCCAACACAGATTATAAGTACCTTGATGTATGGATGCATGATAAACTTACATTTAAACCTCATATTAATAAAATTCTGTCAGTAAGTATAGACACAATCTTTGTTTCCTGTACCAAAATAAATCCGGTCTGCCTAAGTATGCAAGGAAAAGAATTGTGGAGGCAACCTTACTGTCTATCCTGGATCTAAATTAAAAATAAAAACATGCATCTTCAAGATCCCTCAAACTTTTAGATTCTGTCACTCAAATCATCTCAATCAAAGTTGGTTGGTCCTTATTAGCAGTGTTTAATTTTATTTATAAAACATCCTCCATATGACATCTTATATTCCAGCCTTGATCACTATAAATAATAACTACCATCATACTTCCTCCAGTGACTGCATTACCTGTAAGTTACCAGGAATATGTAGTGAGCTGAGGGAATCTGCTTTTAGTTACAGTCCACAAATGATCTGGAATTCTCTTCAGGATACTGAAACTCTGGTGTCACACAGAGGTTATACTGTCATATTGAAACTCTGGTGTCACAAATGTTACGGTGTCATTGAAGCTCTGGTGTCACTCTGATGTTATGGTGTCACTCTGAAGCTCTGGTGTCAGACAGAAGTTCTGGTGTCATATTGAAGCTCTGGTGTCACTCTGAGGTTCTGGTGTCACTCCAAAGCTCTGGTGTCAGAGAGAAGTTCTGGTGTCATATTGAAGCTCTGGTTATGCTGTCATATTGAAGCTCTGGTGTCAGACAGAAGTTCTGGTGTCATATTGAAGCTCTGGTGTCACTCTGAGGCTCTGGTGTCAAATTGAAACTCTAGTGTCAGACTGAGGTGTCTGTGCAATTCAGTAGTCCCCAGGGGCGCAGATCCACAATATAGGTGCCAGGAAACCACTGCCTTGTTGTCTTGTGGAAAGGTTTTAGAGGACAGAGGTCTGGGGACACTATCGAGAGAATAGCAAGCAGTGGCTGTACAGAGCAAGGTCATATAACCTGGATATCTGGCAGATTCCTTCAGCAGAGCGGAGGTGCTGGTCATCTTGCCATTGGAGTAAAAGCACGTGATACTAGCACATCTCCTCTGTCACACTGATCAAGACCATGTATCATCACTTCTCCAGGTGGGGCTTCTCAGAATAACCCGTGGTGAGCAGGAGCAGAGACGGAGAACCTGAAAGCTCGGACAAGTAGTGGTGCTGGACAAGGGTCACTAGAAACTGGGATGCATGACTGTGATTTAGGCAGACCCTTGTGTAACAGCGTGGCCCTAATCACTGCAATAAGGGAAAAAAAAACTAGAAAAAGTAGACCAAATACTGACCCCTCAGATCTCTCCTGAATAGGCTACCACATCTAGGACATTCCACTTGCAGTTAAAAACACTGCAGTGATATATAAACCTGGGATATAAAAACAGTTCTGTGGAATTCAGCATTGGCCTGTAGTGATCGTAATAGTGTTAAAGAGTAGAGTTAAAGTGTTATAACATCAACATCAGGGCTTTGACCAAGACCAGACTCCTTGTGGCGATACATCTCATCTTTCTCATCTTTCTGGCTGTTAAAGCAGAGACAGAATGACCTTGAAAGGCCAAGGCTTTTCCAAATCCATGGTAAACTATGATCTCCATTGGAAGGTCCTCTGACCCAGGACTTGTCTGAACATCCTGAATACATTATACATTGGGATGAAAGCCTAGATGGACAAGAGTCTTTCACGGTAGGTACTGGCATACAACAAGGTGGAGCGGTTTCTTCATTGTGCTTTGACATTGTTTTCCACCAAGGTTTCAAGCTACAACCAGACTCAGGCCCATGTGTATCCTCTCTCTCTTTCTCTCTCTCTCTCTCTCTCTCTCTCTCTCTCTCTCTCTCTCTCTCTCTATCTCTCTCTCTCTCTCTCTCTCTCTCTCTCTCTCTGAGCACATGCAGCAGAATAAGTGTGTGTGTAAACATCCTCAAAGTGTGGTCAAATTTGAAAATCTGACCGATGTCGTACTGTGTTTGGATTGAACATTGGACAGGATTGAACATTGGACAGTCTACTGAAATTCAGTATGAGTGTGGGAGACATGGATGCTTTAGAGCTGCCTCCTTAACATCTTAGGAACTTTCACATAAAATGTAAAATGTCCTTGGTGCATTCTGAAAGGGACCTGGCAGCACCTAGCGGTCCTACAGTCGACCAACAGCAGAAGCACTGATGCTACTCTTCATCTCCACCAGCTCAGGTGGCTTACACAAATCACCAGAATGTCAAAGGTCCACATTTCCGGTTCTCTACGGACAACCAAGGCTTGAGATGTCGCACTGCTGGCGGTGGAAAAACCCCCTCTGAAAGACCATCTGAAAGTCTTCACGTCCTCAAGAGACGTGGACAAGCCCCTGCAGAGTAGCTCAGCAATGTCATGTCTGAAAGGAATGCATCAGGCTGAGGGAAAACGGGCTGAAACGTACCTTATTAAGAAGAGACTCCGAGTCATGCGTGCACCTGAAATAAAATGTTAGTCGTGATTGTACACTGGCAGGTAGTGTGCACACCGCCTCTACGGCTTCCACAGAACCCATGACGAGCAGTAAAAGAGGTCAGCTGATACGATGGACTGCATAAGTGTCTGAGCTTGTGTATGTGTCTCAGTGAGAAAAAAAAAAACTTGTGTTTGTAAGTGTTAGAGTGGGATATATGTGTAGGAGGGTGATTGTGTGTTCTACAAATATAAACTACTGTTTATTTTTGGTTTCCTCTTTTCAGGCAGATTGGACGGATAAGAGAAATGGCAGAATGGGGAGAACCCAGAAAGACAGGTAGGAGCTGACTGCAATACATGGAAAAGGGGCTGGTTGTGTGTGCCTGCGCAGGAAAAGGGAGCGTGTCAAATGAGAGATACAGAAGAAAGGGATAAGGAGAAAGGGAGGTGAATATGGAAAAACAGATAGAGTTAGAGAGAGATAGACAAAAATGGGAGAGTATTATGGGGAGAGTTGGAAAGACAGATATAAAGATATATAGAGGGAGATGGAAGAGAGAGTGGAAGGTGGAGATGGAGAGAAGATAAGAGAAGAAGAGAATGTGAGAGGAGGAGTTGTTAGATGATAGAGGGAGAGGGAGAGATGTTGAAAGTGAGTTGGGGGAGAGGGGGACATGTAGAGCAATGTAAAGAAAAAGAGTGAGAGAAATGTCAAGAGGGACTGGGGGACATGGGAGAGGTTGGAGACCCAGATGAAGAGAGCAGAAATGAGATGAAGAAAGGGGCAAGAGACAGGAGAAAATAAAGATGGAGGAAGATGGAGGAAGATGGAAACAGGGTGAGAGAGAGAATGAGTTGGAGAGATGGAAGGACAGTGAGACAGAGATGGTGAGAGAGTTGAAAAGAGGCAGAGGGATGGAGGGTGATGGAGATGAAGGCGTGAATGGGGAGAGAGATGGAGGGTGATGGTGATGAAGGGGTGAATAGAGAGAGAGATGGAGGGTGATGGAGATGAAGGGGTGAACAGACAGAGAGATGGAGGGTGATGGAGATGAAGGGGTGAACAGACAGAGATGGAGGGTGATGGAGATGAAGGGGTGAACAGACAGAGATGGACGGTGATGTAGATGAGGGGGGGAAAGACAGAGAGATGGAGGGTGATGGAGATGAAGGGGTGAACAGACAGAGATGGAGGGTGATGGAGATGAAGGGGTGAACAGACAGAGATGGAGGGTGATGGAGATGAAGGGGTGAACAGACAGAGATGGAGGGTGATGGAGATGAAGGGGTGAACAGACAGAGATGGAGGGTGATGGAGATGAAGGGGTGAACAGACAGAGATGGAGGGTGATGGAGATGAAGGGGTGAACAGACAGAGATGGAGGGTGATGGAGATGAAGGGGTGAACAGACAGAGACGGACGGTGATGTAGATGAGGGGGGGGAAAGACAGAGAGATGGAGGGTGATGGAGATGAAGGGGTGAACAGACAGAGATGGAGGGTGATGGAGATGAAGGGGTGAACAGACAGAGATGGAGGGTGATGGAGATGAAGGGGTGAACAGACAGAGAGATGGAGGGTGATGGAGATGAAGGGGTGAACAGACAGAGAGATGGAGGGTGATGGAGATGAAGGGGTGAACAGACAGAGATGGAGGGTGATGGAGATGAAGGGGTGAACAGACAGAGATGGAGGGTGATGGAGATGAAGGGGTGAACAGACAGAGAGATGGAGGGTGATGGAGATGAAGGGGTGAACAGACAGAGAGATGGAGGGTGATGGAGATGAAGGGGTGAACAGACAGAGATGGAGGGTGATGGAGATGAAGGGGTGAACAGACAGAGATGGACGGTGATGTAGATGAGGGGGGGAAAGACAGAGAGATGGAGGGTGATGGAGATGAAGGGGTGAACAGACAGAGATGGAGGGTGATGGAGATGAAGGGGTGAACAGACAGAGATGGAGGGTGATGGAGATGAAGGGGTGAACAGACAGAGATGGAGGGTGATGGAGATGAAGGGGTGAACAGACAGAGATGGAGGGTGATGGAGATGAAGGGGTGAACAGACAGAGATGGAGGGTGATGGAGATGAAGGGGTGAACAGACAGAGATGGAGGGTGATGGAGATGAAGGGGTGAACAGACAGAGACGGACGGTGATGTAGATGAGGGGGGGGAAAGACAGAGAGATGGAGGGTGATGGAGATGAAGGGGTGAACAGACAGAGATGGAGGGTGATGGAGATGAAGGGGTGAACAGACAGAGATGGAGGGTGATGGAGATGAAGGGGTGAACAGACAGAGAGATGGAGGGTGATGGAGATGAAGGGGTGAACAGACAGAGAGATGGAGGGTGATGGAGATGAAGGGGTGAACAGACAGAGATGGAGGGTGATGGAGATGAAGGGGTGAACAGACAGAGATGGAGGGTGATGGAGATGAAGGGGTGAACAGAGAGAGACGGACGGTGATGTAGATGAAGAGAGCAGAACAAGTACTAACTTAAGTAATCACACACACGTGCACACGCTCTGATATCTGCATATAGAAAGACACACAAACATGTACAGAAAGACACATACTTAAAAAACAGTAGAATGTAATAATTTATACTTATGCGGCAGAAACTTTGCAGATATAATACAAACAGAGCAGTTCACATGACACCAAGAAGATGGAGTTTATTATTCAACGCACATATCCAGACGCAGCTAATCTTTAGTTCTGATCACTTTCCTCTTGATTTGGAGTTTGCTAATTAGGTGTAATCCTGGGGCAGTAGTAAAACAGGTTTACCTTAATAAGCTCCTGCAGGGACCCCTAACGAGACCTTAATGAGAGGTCCTGATTAAAGCACTCTCATTAGCATATGCAGGGCTGCTCCCAGACAAGAGAAGCTCCCACAGCTACGAAACATCTCCAGCTTAACGGAGATTCAGCAGTTTGAGCCCTCTATGGATTAGACACACAAACACACACACACACACACACACACACACACACACACACACACACACACACACACACACACACACACACCTCCAAAGAGAAAATGTGAATGTTCAGCAATGTCCTTTTCGGTGACTAAAGAAAGTTATGATATTTGAGTCTGGTCAATGGATGTCCTCTGTTTTATTATAATTTGATTAGTCAAGTCATGTTTTTAGCTGTAAATGATCGTAATGAAAGGTGATAGTTTGCAGTTGGTTTTAGTTAACGTGTTTCCCCTGCGCTTAGTCAGGCCACATTAATGCTTTAATATTTACATCAAAGCACAACAAATCAGTTCCCACATGACAAACACATACAGAGAGAGAGAGAAAGAGAGAGAGAGAGAGAGAGAGAGAGACAGAAGAGTAATGAAAAAGCTTTTGAAATAAAACTAGAAAAAACCAGAAAGCTGGAAATAATTTTTTAGCTTGTGTAAAGCTAAAGGAGTGTTATAGCTACTAATAAAGAGCATTGTTAAGACAATAATGTCAGGGTTTGTGAGAGAATACCATTACTGTATGTGAAACAGTATAACATACATTGTATGTGGAAAGCTAATTATGTAGATTTTATCCTTAAATAAAACACTACCTTGATAAAAGTACTACCTTGATAAAGTACCTCCTAGTGTGGTGTTAATCTGCTGAAGTGAAACACAGGACCATTTGATTTGTTTCCATTTTTGTTGCTCCCCTACCTGCTACAGCGATTACCATCTCCAACCATTTCTCCACAAAGCTCCAACCATTTCTCCAACCATTTGCCATTTTTATAGTCCAGACATTCTCTTATGAACTCAGTTTAAATGGTCACTCTTTGCCTGTGTTCCTTCTTGAAAATCTACAGCTTTATTAACTCAATAAAATACAAAGAGGCAAATACAACCACTTTAAAACTGGCTTGACTCTTGTAAAGTAAAAGTTCAGTTAACTTTTTAAAAATATACTTTGTATTGTAAATTAAATTACATTTACACACAATGCAGATTAATTGCCTGTGATGTGATTCATTAACAGAGTCTATAAAAATTGTTTTAAGAAAAGTTTTTTTATTAGCATTTTTATGAGCTTCTGTAAGAGTCTTTGCTTCTCTAGGCTGATCAACAATAATTGTTAAAGCCCTTAGTCCTCCGGGTCACTGAATGTCCAGTGGTATTAAATTAAGTTAAATGCTGGGAAACATTTAACTAATGAGGCCTTTACGTCTGTTATGCTCCCAATTTTGTTCAGGCTGTAATGGGAAGCAAATGTGTCTTTTATTGAGGATCTGGTGAAGAAAGAGGGACAATAATAGAGCAAACAGGCAGCATGAAGAACCTCTTGTGTTGTTTTATTAATACTAGATACCTGGTTACACCAAAGGACACAATTTACATAAATATTTCTGTCCACACTAATCCTAAAACAAGACTCAGTGTAAAAAAAGAAACAAAAGTTTCATGCTCTTCCCTAGTCAGAAGCCTGTGTTTCCATGACGTGGCACCTACTCTATAACCCAGGGAACTATACAGAGCAGAAGGTTTGTAAAGATTTGCACACCCCTGCTACCTGTTTGAAACCCCCAGTTGGCACAAAAGTGTCAAGGAAGCTCATGGAGTCGCTTCCCGAAAACAAACAGGTTGTCTAATGAAGCAGCCATAGCCTGTTCATAATGAAAACCGGGGCAACTGGAGCTCAAGTGTCTCAGAATGCTGTAATAAGCCTTTCCCAAACATCCTCATTCACTTAAGGCTTTAACTCCATCCATAATTACACCTGCGGGGTCCCTATTGGTTGTTGGCCCTCATCTCATTAGCATCACTAGACAGCAGTGACCATGTGACTAGTCAAAGGATAATTCAATGATAAAAAAGTAAATATTTCTTTCTATACAATTTTTAAAATCTAATCTTACCATTTGGATGGTATGAAGGATGGTGTGCTTATAGAGGTGTAATAGTGGAACAGGTTCTGTCCAACACCAACAGTTAGACAGGCCCATGTTCATGCACAAGACACACACACACACACACACACACACACACACACACACACATATATACACACAAACTCTGTTTTCCTTCAGGCTGTGAAGTTCCATCAACACTACTTCCTCTCTGATTCTCAGTTTCCTGTGCTACAATGTATGATATCACTCCAGCAGCTCTTCAAAGTGTCCAGTAGCACTGCAAAGTGTTGTGGGGACTGGGGAGTATAGTGTTACACACACACACATACATAAAAATTCAATTACACACACACACACACACACACACACACACACACACACACACACACACACACACACACACACACACACACACACACATTTATGAACATACACACAGTGACAGAGAAACATAAGATCAGGATCAATGATTTTATTTTATTTTTGTAAAGCCCAAATAGGTTTCCAAAAGAATATTAGATGGTTAATTATGTTAATCAATTATGAGTTAGGAATCTTTTTCAGTAGATTACCATAATCAGAGAGTCACACAGACCCAACTAAAGGTGTAAGATCAGACAGAGAGAGTCTTAAGGGAGCCAATCTCACCATTCCTGTTCCACTCTTCCCTCTGGCTCCTTCTTGCTCTCTTCTCTCTTCTCTTCTCTCTCTCTCTCTCTCTCTCTCTCTCTCTCTCTCTCTCTCTCTCTCTCTTTGCAAGCTTATGCTGAGATCTGATGATTGTGTCACAGGGGACAGGCAGAGGGAGTGAAGGAGAGATGGAGAAGGAGAGATGGGTATCAGACAGAATATGACTAGCAGCAGATTGACTCCATGTTAACGTTTTGCACATCCTTTCATCACGGAGCTGCTTTTCCAGTTACATCTCTCCAATGCTGCTTTCTCAAACTGAAACAACCAGCTATACACGGCTCACTGTGATCTGCTGGCATATGCACACTGTGTGTGTGTGTGTGTGTGTGTGTGTGTGTGTGTGTGTGTGTGTGTGTGTGTGTGTGAGAGAGAGAGAGAGAGAGAGAGAGAGAGAGAGAGAGAAAGAGAGAACATGTGTCAGAATTTCTCTTTGGAGAATATGTTACTTTATTTTCAGTATCAAAAAACCTCATATGGAAGCATGTCTCCTAAACTCAAACTGGAACTGAGCTCAGGTCCCACAGAGAGTGTGTTTGTATGAATGTATGCTTATGTGTGTACATGCCTGTGGATGTGTGTGTGTGTGTGTGTGTGTGTGTGTGTGTGTGTGTGTGTGTGTGTGTGTGTGTGTGTGTGTGTGTGTGTGTGTGTGCGTGCGTGTGTGTGTGTGTGTGTGTGTGTGTGTGTGTGTTTCAGCATCAGCAGTCTCCTACGCCCAAGTGTGGATAGGATCTACCATGGTCTTTTAACCTGTCTGATCTTGGATTGGAATCACTGCATTTTAGCAGGCTGATAACATTTCTCCCGCAGCAACGGCTTTATTAGGGCTCATAATGAGTCCTATCAAAACATGTTCCACTTGTTTCTGCTGTCTCTGTTGCCAGCTTTTCAAAATTAAAATGTACTGGGAAATAATTCACCTACATAAGACCCTTCTGCCAGTGAATGTGTCATTATGTACCTGACCAGGGTTCAGAGAGTGCTTCACCTGTCCAAACAAATCACTCAGTTTTCCTTCCTCTGGTGTGGCCTCTGCTCACAGCTCATAAGGCTTTTTAAAGTCACACCTTTGAAAGTGAGTGTGAATTGTGAAAAGGTTGTTTCAGATTGTGGCATTGTTTTTCACCTCATTTGTTTCTTAGTGCGTGTGTGTGTTTGTTTGTGAAAGTTTCAGGTTTATTGCAGTGTCCCTGTGCACTTGAAATGGTGTTTATATTGATATTCTGTAATAGTGTGTTTGTAACAACTTGTCACCAAAAGTATCACTTTCAAATTGGGCCTACTGATTAGATGCTAATAGTTACTGAGGATGTTCCATGTGTGTGTTTCTGTGAGGACGTTGGGTGTGTTTCTGTGAAGATGTTTTGTGTGTGTTTTAGTGTGGATGTTGTGTACAAGAATGCATGTTTCAGCGGAGATGTTGTGTAAATGTTTCAGTAAGGATCATGTATGTGTATGTTTCAGAGAGGATGTTGTGTGTGTGTGTGTGTGTGTGTGTGTTTCAGTGAGAATGTAGTGTATGTGTTGTATGCAGTGATGTTGTGTGAGTGGTTCAGTGAGGATGTGTATGTGTGTGTGTGAGTGTGTGGTTCAGTGAGGATGTGTGTGTGTTTGTGTGTGTTTCAGTGAGGATGTGTGTGTGTGTGTGTGTGTGTGTGTGTGTGTGTGTGTGTGTGTGTGTGTGTGTGTGTGTGTGTGTGTGTGAGTGTGTGATTCAGTGAGGATGTGTGTGTGTGTTTCTGTGAGGATGTGAGCAGTTCAGTGAGGATGCGTGTGTGTTTCAGTGAGGATGTGTGTGTGTGTGTGTGTGTGTGTGTGTGTGTGTGTGTGTGTGTGTGTGTGTGTGTGTGTGTGTGTGTGTGTGTGTGTGTTTCCGTGAGGATGTGAGCGGTTCAGTGAGGATGCGTTTGTGTTTCAGTGAGGATGTGTGTGTGTGTGTGTGTGTGTGTTTCAGTGAGGATGTGTTTGTGTTTCCATGTGTGTGTGTTTCAGTGAGGATGTGCTTGTGTTTCCGTGTGTGTGTGTGTGTTTCCGTGAGGATATGTGTGTGCGTGTGTGTGTTTCCGTGAGGATGTGTGTGTGCGTGTGTGTGTGTGCGTGTGTTTCTGTGAGGATGTGTGTGTGTGTGTGTTTCAGTGAGGCTTACAGTGTGTATGTTGTGTAAATCATGTTCGACTGCACCACATAAAGTGAAAAACTGCAGTTAAACTTCAACTTCAGTGCACTTTGACACAGAGGTATGTCAACCAGAAAGAAAATCAATGAGCGTTTAAAATGAAGAAATGTTTTTTTTTTCTGGGTGGTGTATCCTTTCACTGTTTTGTATTATACAAGGTTGACAGAATATATATAAGTTCATATTGCACTGGTTGATTATACAGACCTTTACCAAGTTGATTATACAGATGTATATAAGAAATTAGATTGAAATATACATATTCAAAAAATCATATTAAAAAAGAATAGGCAAGTGGGTTAGCATGTGCTGAACTATTATGAACAGATTAAGGTTTTCAGCCAATATCATAACGTTAACAAGAATCATTAGACAATATAAATGCCCTATACTCAGTGATCAGTGGGTGAACTGTTTGTTATTAGGTTCTCTAGTTAGAGAAAAGATGTAGTGTTTATAACAGCATTACTACAGTATCCAGTGCCGTGTCTGTCTATTTGATATTAATTATTCTGTATCCAGTGCTGTGTCTGTGTGTTTGTGTCTGGTTGACAATAATATGTCTGTATCCAGTGACGTGTGTGTATGTGTGTGTGTATGTCGGTTCAACAGTAATATATCTGTATCCAGTTGTGTGTGTGTGTGTGTGTGTGTGCACGCGCACGCGTGTGTGTGTGTGTGTGTGTGTGTGTGTTTGTGTGTGTTGTCTCTGTGCATAGCATTGGTAAGTGGGTCAGGGACTTACAATTCATCACCAGATGGTGTTTGCTTTCCAGTGGCAATAAACAAATGCACTCACCAGATCTGTTACCTGTGTGTGTGCATGCGCACATGTGTTTGTGTTTGCACATGTCTGTGTTGTGTGTGAGTGTGTGAGTGTGTGAGCATGTGACCATGTGTGTGTGTGTGTGTGTGTGTGTGTGTGTGTGTGTGTGTGTGTGTGTGTGTGTGTGTGTGTTTGTGGATTAATTGTGGAAATATAAAGTGAATTGTGAAACCTGCTGGTATAGAAAGATGATCTCACAGTACAGTGACAGACAGACAGAAGGGGAGAGCTATATTTGACCAGGGAACGTTCCCTTACCTGCTCCAGGTGACAGGACTGCACCCTGGGGTGAATGCAGCTGGAGTTCAGTATTTAGCTCCAGGACCCAGCAGCAGAGCCCAGCACGCAGCAGTAACCTGGAGCTCTACACCTGGGCCTGGACCCGGTACACCGGATCTATTACTAATCAACTATGGAGGGGAATGAAGCTCTGAGTGTAATGTGGCAGTGTGACATCGCACTCATACACTCCACAGGATGTAAATACACCATCGGACAAAGGCGGCACTGTTTTGTAATGCAGAATGCTACACAGTGAATCCAATGTCACTGAGCTGGGAAGAACATGATAAAAGAAATGATGGAGCCTTGCGATTTTGCTTGCAACATTAGCTGTTTTGATTTTTCAAAACTTTTTCAGATCGTTGGCATGACACTACTGAATGCGTAAGTGGTTTTGATTGTAAAAATCTCCAAGAGTGTAGTTTAGTTTTATTTTACGATTAGTTTGATTATTATTATTGCTAAACATTTACTGCCTGCATTGCATGGAATCTGTCTTTTCTGTCTCTCTTTTCTGTCTTTCCTCCCTGTATTTCTTTCCATCTCTCTTCCCTGTCTTACTGTCTCTCTTGCCTATTTTGCTGTCTCTCTCTTGTCCCTTTAATACTTTCCGTTTCTCTTCCCTCTTGAAGATGCAGGATAGAGTCTCTTTCCTTCTTGTTACTGACAAGGCATGTGTGTGTGTTTTATTTGAGTCGATAAATTTGATTGTGTGTATATGGGACATATAAGTCTCCATAATATATTTCTATTTTCCTTTTTAAAAAATCAAAGTTTGTATCTCTCACTCATATCTGCTTACTATGCATGTGTCTTACTCTCTTACTAGCGTACATTTATATACTGTATATACACTATGTTGCCAAAAGTATTCGCTCACCCATCCTGTTCATTCGCAACACCCACACTGTTTTTATAGTTACATGCTGGAATTCACTGAGCTCTTGAGAGTGACCCATTCTTTCACAAATGTTTTTGTTAGGATGCCACCTGTGCAACAAATCTAGTCATGAAATTTCATGTAAACTGACAAAGAGGTCACCAAATTTCTGCAGAGTCAATCTCTACAGACATCCAAGCTTCATGTGTCCTTCAGATTAGCTCAAGAACAGTGCGCAGAGAGCTTCATGGAATGAGCTTTCATGGTTGAGCAGCTGCATCCAAGCCATACATCACCAAGTGCGATGCAAAGCGTCGGATGCAGTGGTGTAAAGCACGCCGCCACTGGACTCTAGAGCAGTGGAGACACGCTCTCTGGAGTAACAAATCGTGCTTCTCCATTTGGCAAACTGTTGGACTTGCCTGGGTTTAGTGGTTGCCAGGAGAAAGGTACTTGTCTGACTGGCCCATTAGTTCCAGTGAAAGGAATTCTGAAAGCTTCAGCACACCAAGACATTTTGGACAATTCTATGCTCCCAACTTTGTGGGAACAGTTTGGAGCTGGCCCCTTCCTCTTCCAACATGACTGTGCACCAGTGCACAAAGCAAGGTCCATAAAGTCATCGATGGCAGAGTCTGGTGTGGATGAAATTGACTGACCTGCACAGAGTCCTGTGATAAAACACCTTTGGGATGAATTAAAGCAGAGACTGAGAGCCAGACCTTCTCGTCCCACATCAGTATGTGACCCAGAGCCGGAGTGGCTAATCGGGAGATTCGGGAGGATTCCCGATGGGCCGGCTCATGTCAATCTCTAGTTTGGGCCGATTGGGAGGGAAAAATAATTTTGGGCCGGATTTAGGCATGAAACTCCCGGACTGAAAAAGTGGCCCACTCCGGCCCTGATGTGACCTCACAAATGCGCTTCTGGAAGTCTGGTCAAAATCCCCATAAACACATTCCTAATCCTTGTGGACAGCCTTCTCAGAAGAGTTGAATCTGTTCTAGCTGCAAAAGGTGGACCAACATCATGTTGAACCCTATGGATTCAGAATGGGATTTCACTAAAGCTCATATGTGAGTCAAGGAAGGTGAGCGAATATTTTTAGTAATATAGTGTATATATATATATATATATATATATGAAGAGAGAGAGAGAGAGAGAGAGAGAGAGAGAGAGACAGACAGACAGACAGACAGACAGACATATAGAGACAGACAGAGACAGACAGAGAGAAAGAACAAAACAAAAATCGAGTGTTATATCAAGGGAATTATTTACCAGTTGCTTTCACAAGATTTGTTCAATTTGTTCAATTGTTTTGTTTTGTTTTTTAGCACAAAGATAAATCATTAGATCAATAAATCATTGCCACATTTTATTTTTGTACACACAAGATAAACAATTACTTCCTGAATCTTCTTTCATGAAGCTACATAACTCACAGAAGACACAGACGCTGTAAAAGGTCACTGCACACTGCTACTCCATAGAAGCCCAGGAAGTAGCTAATGTTTGATCTGTCTCTGAGACCTAAGTTACTCTCAGAGTAATTTCATCAATTACCAGTTAGCTTGTATCAATTCCTCATATTATGTAAATGAGTAATGATGGTAAATATTTGTAGAACAAGATTTTCTTTACTGAGTCTGTATATCAGTGCACAGCGTTCGAATAATTTTTAATACATTGCTTTTTGTTTTGATTAGAAAGCACCGCTGACTGTCAGCACTATGCTCAGAAATAACCTAAGATAGCTTTATAGTCAATAATTTAAAAATAGTTTTAAAAACTGCTCACAGACAAACACCACTTAGATAGTAAAATTAATCTATGTCAATGGTTCTGAGTACCACCTCTCATAAAAACCAAGGTACACAGACACAAAGAGCACACATACACGTGAGGAAGGTGTTTGGGGACATTACTTAATCATTTTCTTCTATACAAGACTGTAAAACGGTCCCCAATGCCTTTATTGTTATCACTGCGAAGTTTTTGTAATTATGAATATTTTAATTCACTCCCAGGAAAGACTTGTGTTACCACATCTACTAGTCCCTCTCTTCTCTCTATCCTGGTCTCTCTGTCTCTCTCTACTGGTGTCTCTCTCTCTCTCTCTCTCTCTCTCTCTCTCTCTCTACCCTGGTCTCTCTGTCTCTCTCTACTGGTCTCCCTCTCTCTCTCTCTCTCTCTCTCTCTCTCTCTACTGGTCTCCTCCCTCTCTCTACTGCTCTCTCTCTCTATTGGTCTCCCTCCTGCTCCCTCACGAATTCTCCACAGGTTGGTGGAAATGAATATTTTCGTATTACTATTTCATGTAACGTTTTTTTTCTCACGGTTACAGCGTCAAGGATGTGATGCGAGTTAACGTGTCTAACCCTATCTATACGTGATGAAAAAGTGACTTATTCAAGATTTAGTGCATGGAACCGAAACAATAAAGCCTTAATTTTAGTTCTTCTTTTTGTGCCCAGTTTCAGGTGTTTATGACACGCTTAATAATATAATTAGATCTGGTCACGGCAATGTTGCAGTTGAAGCAGCGCGCGGATGCCCACGGGACCATTGCCATATCCGATCACTATTTTCTTCTGTGTTCTACTTTTCGTGCACATGTCACACACTCTCCACTCACTCTTTCTGGGCTTTTGTGTGTGTGTGTGTGTGTGTGTGTGTGTGTATGTGTGTGTGTGTGTGTGTGTGTGTGTGTGTGTACGCGCGTGCGGGTGTGGAGCGTGAGTGCGCGCGCGCGCGCGTGTGTGTCAGCTCCACCTCTCCGGTAACAGCATCTCATTCTCATCTCCGCCGAGCGCAGAACCAAGCGCTTCCACTCAGTGTCAGGCTCAGTGATGCTGGAGTCATCGCCTCGGAGAGCTGATTCGGGACCGGCTGTTTGGGCTCATTAAGTTATATTTTTAGGAAGAAAGATGGGAGTTACCGAGCTCTGTAGCTTCCCCTCATATTGCACGGTTGCGTTACTTTGCGCTCTCGTGGCGCTCCCCGTCCGCGCAGAGATAACTTGTGCATCATGCCTCACTTCAACCAAAATCCCGCTAAAAGCGCAAGCGGGGTCATTACTGCACAAACATCCTAATCACCAAACATCACTGCCAAGGTTCTACAGGAAAAGTGCATCCGGCACCGCGGAAAATAATGGAGACTGGGCAGACAGAGCTGAACTTTATTCTCAAGTACACGGAGACCCAGTATCCCGGAGAAACAGGCAGCTCGGCGGCATAACGCCCGGACCAGACTGCAACAGTTTTACTAATGACAAAGGCGCAAAACTTAATTCATTCGTATTTCATAAGAATGCGATGTTAAAACGGAGAGAGAAGCGCAGTATACACGATGTGGCAGATCTTTCTGACAGCGTTAAAGTAAAGGGGCCGGAGAAGTTCCATGGCGCACCGGCTCCACGTTCCGAACTGCGGCGGACAGTGGCGGACGGAGCGGGTAAAAGCGCCAGGCAGAGTGAGACGGTTCTTGTTATCTCCACCTTTGCCCTTACCGGGGACTCGGCACACAGTCAGGCCAGAGTGCTGTGGTCCGGGATCAACAGTAGCGTGAGTAAAGACTTATTACCACTCCAGCAAAGGCTCCGTTCGATTACTCAAAATTGTTGAAACACTGTGTATTGGGAGCACTACTTACATGTCGCATATGTAATAGAGCGGCTTGGATGTGATCTTGATTTCATTTACATTTTGCTGTCGGAAACCATGTGTCATTTACGTGTTTGTGTGCAGCCGAAATGAACATCTTTTAGATGGAACATACCAGAGGGATGTGTGAGTGTGCGTATGTGTGTGTGTGTGTGTGTGTGTGTGTTTGTGTGTGTGTGTGTGTGTGTGTGTGTGCGCGCGCGCGCGTGTGTGCGTGTTTGCACAAAACACACGCTGCCTTGCTGTTTTTGGCAAGTGCACTAATTTACCGCTTCGAGAGTTGTTTGGAGACTGCTTCTAAGGCTAGTGTTGTCTCGACTGTAAAAATATTAGATGGATCCACAAAGTACACCAACGTTAATCAAATGTGTTCTGGAGAACACATGAATCTACAGAATATCCCTCTGAAGGAGCCCTCGGCGTGTTCAGCACCACAGCCCTTGGATAATTCTGATTTGTTTGATTGGTTTTGTTCACTGAGTTTTAATAATCTCACTTGCATGCCAATTTCAAGAGTTAATTTCAGCATTTACCACCCATTACAAGCATTAATAAGCATTTACTGAGATGCTGTGTGTTAGAACACCTGGGAGAAAGATTTTATGTGGTTTCCTTGTCAAAAGGCTTCGCTGCTGTCCTTCAGTTCGTAGCATTGGTGCGTAGGGTCACGGGGACTAACTACAGCCTTATACTGTGATGATGCAACGTGTTAGTGCTTCTACCAGCAGAGGCTCCAACTCAAACACCTCAAGACTGCAGTGGCTCCTTTGGGATGTTTTAAATGCTGGGTTTTGTGAGAAATCAGAAAACCACTGTAATTGTGGCTGTAATGATCTGGCTTCTAAAAGCACTGCCCATGGTGCTAATTTACTGACTATTGACTGTATCTGAGTGCACAATGTTCTCTGTGCTTCTTGGCTTTAGCTGAGCGAGGAGATCATGGTGTTGTGCTAAACATTTGAAGTGGAATCCAGATGGTATTTGGGTGGTTTATGATGTCTTATAGTTAATGTTTTTTAATAACTTGACTTTCTAATGTTTGATGCCTTACTCTTTTAAGGTAAAATATGTCTGGATTGTTCTGAGAAGTACTGTAGCAGTTGTGCATGTTAGTGATTCGTCTGCATGTTGTGCAGTAATGATCATTCCTCCCTTTGACTTCAGTACCAGGTGTGCATATGTGTGTATATGTCCCTCTGACTGTGTCTTCTGTCTGTAAATGGAAGCCAGTGTTTTGTGTGTGTGTGTGTGTGTGTGTGTTAGTTTGGGTGCTAGTTTGGCTGATGCCATTATGCCATTCATGCAACTTTTACCGCATGAGAGATGACTTTAGAGACAGCGAAAGCGACATGCTGTGCAGTTGAGCAGCCCGTCCACACACACACACACACACACACACACACACACACACACACACACACACACACACACACACACACACACACACACACACACACACACACACACACACACACACATTTATGTATATATTCCTACCTGTATGGTAATATATACATGTTTATTTATGCACATTTATACAAATAATGTAATAATATGATATATATATATATATATATATATATATATATATATATATATATATATATATATATATATATATATATATATTTATATATTTATTTATATTATGCCCATATGTGTGAGATCTTAATATCTCACACACACACACACACACACACACACACACACACACACACACACACACACACACACACACACACACACACGTACAGTATATGCACACATCCTGAAAGTCAAGCTATCCTTTGCTGTCTTGGGCTCTGACTGGTCTTTTTCGAAGTCAATTTATTAAAAAAACAAAACAAAAATCATTTTATTAATTTTCAGTTTTACTCCTGTTTTATGGTTTCATTATTCTTTACATAGTATTTTTTATTTTTACATTTTCAAAATGTTATTTAATATTTTATTTTCAAAATATTGTTTTGTTCATTTTATTATATTTATCTTTTAAAGATATAATGAACTGCAATGGAGTGTGAAATGAAGTTTAGTGTTTTTAACATGGTCACACAGTGACATAAAAATAATTTAATTGCAGTCAAGATGTTAATGTAACCAAATTAGATGAATTACCAGGAATTTACTTTGATGAAATGTATTGTAGGAGTTTACAATTTGCCTTTTACAATTCTCACTCTTAAAAATTCATGGGAAGCACAATTTCCAGTGCAGACTTCTACACCCTAGCTCTTAAACCAAATCTAAATTGCACTATTTGAATCTAGACTGGTTCGAATCAGTAGCAAATTATTAGAGAGCAGCTTGGTGGATCAGTTTAAAACGAATGTGTGTCTCATTTGGCTTGGGTGTTACCATCATACCTATATCTCTGTATTTTAACTATAGTGGTTCATCTTAGCTCCCAGAAAACATGAGAAGTAAGCCTGTACATAATCATAATTATTCATGCATATTCTTAGATCTTTATCAGTTACTTCACTGTATGTTATCTTAACAACAAATCACTACCAAAATTCTAATTTACGGGCAATCTAGCAAGGGCAGAGTGACCCAACAGATTCCGCCCACAAACGGTCTAGAGGCACTCCCTGAAAAACAGGTTAATATACCCCAGACCTGCAGGCTGCACACTGAACATCTGCCACTGTGCATATTCCAACCTTCAGATGTATAAGCCAACTGTTTCACACAAGCCAGGTCTACAAGGGAAATTAGTCTCTGCCAACAAAACAGAAGAACAAATTCACAAATTGGAAGGTAGGAATATCTGTATGAAAAAGCATGCTGGTTGGGACACTACACTCATGTATCAGGCTCACCGGGACACTACACTGAAGGAAAAGACTCACTGGGACACTACACTGAAGTATCAGGCTCACTGGAACACTACACTGAGGTTTCAGGCTCACTGGGACACTACACTGAAGTATCAGGCTCACTGGGACAGTACACTGAAGGAAAATACTCACTGGGACACTACACTGAAGTATCAGGCTCACTGGGACAGTACACTGAAGGAAAAGACTCACTGGGACAGTACACTGAAGGAAAAGACTCACTGGGACACTACACTGAGGTATCAGTCTCACCGGGACACTACACTGAAGGAAAAGACTCACTGGGACAGTACACTGAAGTATCAGACTCACTGGGACCGTACACTGAAGGAAAATACTCACTGGGACACTACTCTGAAGGAAAAGACTCACTGGGACACTACACTGAAGTATCAGGCTCACTGGGACAGTACACTGAGGTATCAGGCTCACTGGGACAGTACACTGAGGTATCAGGCTCACTGGGACACTACACTGATGTATCAGGCTCACTGGGACAATACACCGAGGTATCAGGCTCAGTGGGACACTACACTGAAGAAACAAGGGTGTTTGTGGTCCTGCACTAAAGGAACATGGTCTCTGGGGCATTAGACTGAAGGAACTTGGTCTCTCGGGCACTGCAATAAAGGTGGAATTATTAAGCTGCCAAGTGTCATGTCATATTTGGCTATATGGCTCAGATGTCTGGCTTAAACAAGCAGTTGCAGAATGAATATACAGAATCTAACAGTGGTCATACACAGAAAAGCTACAGTGAGATTTCCTCAGCTTTCTGTTCTCTCTCTCTCTTTCTCTTTCTCTTTCTCTCCCCCCCCCCCCCCCCCCTCTCTCTCTATATGTATACGTATGTGTGTTACATGCTTGTGTTGCTCATTTTGTTTCTTCATTTATGTCCGGGCAGACACATTTCTAACGTGTGTGTATACTTTATGTGTGCACATATTTGTTTGTATGAGTGTTTTTGAATTCTTAAAGCCTTAACACAGGGGTTAGCTGAGAGCTTTCAGATCATCTTCCCTGCAGGGGTCAGGCTGCTTAGCTAAATCTTCCTGCATTCACAAAACCAAAAACAATAAACTGAAATCCATAAATAGGATGATGATAAAAAAGCGTCTGATTGTTTGAAGGTCTTGTTGTTTTTCTTCACCCTGGTCTGATCAATAGTTCGCCTCCAGCATATGCAGAGTTGACATTTCCTGAGAGTAGGGCTCCTGCCGACTGTTAAATCAAATCTCTATTGCAATTCTGTGTTCTTTCATTGTCTAGACAAAATAAACCTGATGCAAATGAGCGTAAGGAGCCAAACCACTAGGGGGAGGTGTTTCTCTCAGGAGTGGGTTTAAATTAAGGGTTGCTAAAGGAATTTAGAATCCTTGAACATACACACATACAGACATACTGACTGTGGGACAGTCTTGCACACACAAAAGCAAACACTAAGAAAAAGGTTATAGAAAGCTAATGACAGCTACCACAAAATACATCGCTAGTGTGTATGTATGTGTGTATGTGAATGTATGTGTGTGTGTGTGTGCGTGTGTGTGTTTGGAACAGACAGTCTCCTTGATTGTGTGACTAATACTACTTATTATATCTGAAGTTAAGTGAAGTACTGCCTGCATTTTGGCATGAGGGTAAGAGGTCTGTTTACACACAGCGAGCTGAACATCACTCAGGCCACTGAAAACAAAGTTAATAAAATAAAAATGCTTAATCACTCAAACACCAAACACACACACACACATACACACAGGCACACACACACACACGCGTGCACACACACACACGCACGCACGCACACACACACACACACACACACACACACACACACACACACACACACAAATTTTGTTGTCTTTTATTTACATAGGATGGTCTTTTGTTGGCTAGTGCGTGCAAAGTATATACTATTTATTATAATTATGCTGCACTGTACTCTGCAATTCTGTGTCAGAATAAATCTGATGCAAATTAGAATAAGGGACCAAACCACTAGGGGGAGGTGTCTCTTTCAGGAGTGGGTTTAAATAAAGGGTAGCTAAAGCAGCGTTTCTCAAAGTGTGGGGCGTATGGGTATTGCAGGTGGGGCACAAGCAATTGGAAGAAATGAACCTTTTTAAGCCTGTCATTTTAATGCCTGTTCGTTTTGCATAAGCCCAGGATGTTTAAAATGTCTGCGGAACAGTGTGAACCAGGGCTAGATTCGGGCCTTTATTGAATTTGTACCGGCCCCCCGGTCAACAAATTACGTTCGCCCCCCACCCCCCTGTCAACAAATCACGTACACACAATACTTTTATGAAATAAGCTTTTCCTGTGTTTTTGCATAAGGATAAGAACTCTGTTTATGCAAAGTGAGCCGTATATCCATGACAGTGTTGTCCACACCAAGCACACAGACACACACACAAAATAAGATGGCCTTAGTCTATATGCAGACATCTCTAACTCAGACTTAACTTTACCTCAGAACCTTGATTTAATTGTCCTTTATTAGTCTGACAAATGTGTTTTCCCTTTGAGAGTAATTTACTGCCTTGACAGATGCTTGTGAGAAATTCTCACATTTTACTCTGTATCTCTTTGAGAACTGGAACATCAAACAGATGTGGTAGTCTTGGATCACATTTTTAATTAGCAAACAGAAATCTGTACACTGATCTGCCTTCAGAGGGATTAAAACATTTCCTCTTCACACTTATCTACATTCAAAAAGGTAAAAACTCTGAGAGGGTCCAGGTCAGTGTATGTACCTTTCTTTAACTGATTTTCAAATTCCTACATCTAAAATACAAACTCCTGTTACTACATCTGTATACCTTCTGTACACCATTCAACTGATTTTCTATTCTGAATTGAGAATCATTTTCTTTTTTTTATGTTTTTGTAAGGCAAACAAAACAAAAAGCAAATGATCCCACTTTGTGTTATTTATCGTGCTTTTTAAGTTATTGGTTACTCTAGCTATAATTAATTTACCTGGTTCAATATGAAGAATTCTTACTGAAATGATCAGAAATGTCCAAAGGGACATTATGTTTATTACCAAAGAGTGGACTGAAAGTGGTCTGTATTTTTGGCTGTAAAAACCACTTTGGCAGGACTGTTTAATGAGACAATAGCTTCTCTCATGGTAATATTTTAATTAGTTAGTAATAATTAATTAATTATAAATTAGCACACAGAAAAAACACAACTTTTCATTTCCTCCACTTATTTTTTCTTCTTTTTCATCCCTCCATCCTCCCAGGGATCTTCTGATACTCCTGCGGCATTAAAGACTTAATTTATTGTACTTATTGAGCTACTAGTCTCAATCATCAAACTGCACTTCATGCTGATAGCACTCATCCATCTACTCATCCATCCACTCATCCATCTACTCATCCATACACCCCTTCTATCCATCATTTGTGCCTCTTTTAACACTGAGTTCATAACCAGCCATCGTAGCCATCAAACTTTGTAAAAAAAAAAAAAAAACAAATCAACAGCTTACCTTAACTATCAAACCGCATTTCATACTGACAGCTTTCATCTGTGTTTCATCTTCTATCTTTTCATTTATCCCTCCATCCTTCCATTAGGAACCCATTTATTTTATAACTATAATTATTTTAAAACTACAGCCTTCAAACTTGGTAACTTGGTGAATGGGTCAAACAACTACTCTTTTATAATAGGATATGGCAAAAACCACTCACCTGATTAACTGAGTGAGTTATTCTGAATTGAACATAATTGAGAACTGATGATGGCACAATCTCTTGGGATCGATCAATTCTCTTCAAGTTGAAGAGTAAAGCATTTACAACTCCTGCCTGAGAAAGGGCAAAGAAGAAAACACAATGAACAGAATGTTGGCATCACGATCTGCCTGTCATCATCTGTTGGCATCACTTTGTGCCTCTCATGCCTGTTTTTAGTTTTCTTGCTAGTTTTTTTTGCAATGTGGTTCTTTATTTTGGTTCTCTTCTGTTCCACCGCTTGTTTCTGTCCCGCCTCATTGTTTTCACCTGTTCCTAGTTTGTTACGTGTCAGTCCATGTATTTATACCCTGAGTTTGGCATTCTTATTTGCCGGTTATTGTCATTTGTTTTGTGTATTCTTTGTGTTATTGTGTCGGGCAGGTTGAACGAAATAAAATGGAAGCGATCACGCCAAGTCTCAGGGAAAAGGGATGGTTTAACACTAGAAGCGCCAAAGCTCCGGTCATTTGACCGCTGTGACGTCTACTAGAAGCGCCGCCTCGGGTCGACCTAATTATACCTAGAAGCGCCGAGCACCGGTCACTTGACCGCAGCAGCACAAAAAAAAATAATATCTTTGCACTGGATCCAATTTCAGAACCCTCCTTTCATGACTTTTCCCAGAATTGTCCTTTTAATAAACTAGTATTTTTACATTGTTAAAAGAAACCCTGCACATGCTAGTTTCAATCGACTTCGCTCGTATCTCTGTAATATTGTCGTCGTCGCCTAAACTTCAAGACTGTGATTCTCTTTTCTGCCAGCGGGTGTCGCAAAGATTCGTATGTCATTTAATATTTAGTATAACTAAATAAAGATCAATAGTTTTCAAAACTAAATTATTCACAAAGTTCAAACTGATTATTGTGTAAAGACAAAACGGAATTCGTCCGTTGAACGAAAGTGAAAGTGTTTCACTTTCCAAAGTCTTAAAATATATACTTTATTTATTAATATTATTTAATATATACTATATATAAGTTTATATCAATGGTTTTCAAACCGTGAGAGCGTCTTGCTTTGCCTATTCGCAATTCTGAAATACAGAGGCAGAGGCTGAACGAAATAATGCTCAGTTCAAACTAACAGCTGACGAATTGAAAGCATTTGTGGGTCTCGTTTATTTGAGAGGTATAACAGCCGGTAAAAGCATGAAACTTGATGAATACTGGTCTGCTGACTTAGGAAATCCCATTTTCAAAGAGACAATGTCTAGACAGACATTCAGAGATATCATGCGCTATCTGCGCTTTGATGACAAGAGCACAAGGGCTGCCCACCTTGCGACTGATAAATTTGCTATGATCTCGGAGATATTTGATAAATTTGTGAAAAACAGTATTGCTTCTTACACGCCCGGTGAGAACATAACTGTTGATGAGCAACTGTTCCCAACTAAAGCTCGCTGTCGTTTCACTCAGTACATGGCCAATAAACCCGATACATTTGGGATTAAGTTCTGGGTGGCCGCTGATGTTGAAACAAAATATATGTTGAACGCCATTCCCTATCTAGGAAAAGATGAAAGCAGGCCGGCTGGTCAACGGTTGTCTGAAAATATTGTGTTGCGTTTGATGGAGCCTTTCACGGGTAAAGGAAGAAATGTAACGACTGACAATTTCTTCACTTCATTGGCACTTGCAAACACCCTTTTGGCGAACAAAACCACTATTGTTGGTACGATGAATAAAATGAGACGTGAGATGCCCCCATGTACACAGGCACAGTCTGAAAGATTTTCCACCAAGGTGTTGCGGGCTGGAAAAATAACTCTAACGATTTACCAGGCAAAACCTAAAAAAAATGTATACATCCTGAGCTCAATGCATCAGACAGTTTCAATTGATAATGGCGCAAAGAAACTGCCTGAAACTGTTTCATATTACAACACGACTAAATGTGGCGTTGATGTTATGGATCAAATGGCACGACTGTATTCGGTGAAGGGAGGCACCCGTCGTTGGCCTGTCGTGGTTTTCTACAACCTCCTAGACCTGGCTGCAATAAATGCACATATATTGTTCAAACAGTGCATGAACGTTAACCTGAGCAGACGAAGGTTTATTCTCGAGTTGGTAAAGGAGCTGTGTGCACAGCAGAAAATGGCGAAAGCGGCTAGGGCAGTGGCACAAAAGCGAATTTTACCTGAAGCTCCTTGCCCGCCCTCAAAAAGAAAACAATGCCAAGTCGGCAGATGTTCAGGGAACAAAACGTATGACATCTGCCAGACATGTAAGTGACTGGTCTGTGGCAAATGTGCAAAGACTGCACCTAAGCTGTGTTTTGAATGTTGAGTTGTGTGAAGCTGACACACAAATCAAAACAAAGGGAACTTAATTTGAGGTGGTGAACGAAACTTATACAATATACGCTAAAGAGAGACGGGATGCACCCGTTGTTGGCCTGTAGCTGTGTTCTACAACCTCCAAAACCTGGCTGTAATTAATAAATATTGTTCAAACAGTGCATGAACATTAACCACAGCGGTGGAGGTTTATTCTCAAGTTCACAATTCACTACATAAATGGAACTTAATTTGAGGTGGTGAACGAAACTTATGCAATATACGCTAAAGAGAGACGGGATGCACCCGTTGTTGGCCTGTAGCTGTGTTCTACAACCTCCAAAACCTGGCTGTAATTAATAAATATTGTTCAAACACTGCATGAACATTAACCACAGCGGTGGAGGTTTATTCTCAAGTTCACAATTCATTACATAAATGTAACTTAATTTGAGGTGGGGAACGAAACTTATGCAATATACGCTAAAGAGAGACGGGATGCACCCGTTGTTGGCCTGTAGCTGTGTTCTACAACCTCCAAAACCTGGCTGTAATTAATAAATATTGTTCAAACAGTGCATGAACATTAACCACAGCGGTGGAGGTTTATTCTCAAGTTCACAATTCACTACATAAATGGAACTTAATTTGAGGTGGTGAACGAAACTTATGCAATATACGCTAAAGAGAGACGGGATGCACCCGTTGTTGGCCTGTAGCTGTGTTCTACAACCTCCAAAACCTGGCTGTAATTAATAAATATTGTTCAAACAGTGCATGAACATTAACCACAGCGGTGGAGGTTTATTCTCAAGTTCACAATTCACTACATAAATGGAACTTAATTTGAGGTGGTGAACGAAACTTATGCAATATACGCTAAAGAGAGACGGGATGCACCCGTTGTTGGCCTGTAGCTGTGTTCTACAACCTCCAAAACCTGGCTGTAATTAATAAATATTGTTCAAACAGTGCATGAACATTAACCACAGCGGTGGAGGTTTATTCTCAAGTTCACAATTCACTACATAAATGGAACTTAATTTGAGGTGGTGAACGAAACTTATGCAATATACGCTAAAGAGAGACGGGATGCACCCGTTGTTGGCCTGTAGCTGTGTTCTACAACCTCCAAAACCTGGCTGTAATTAATAAATATTGTTCAAACAGTGCATGAACATTAACCACAGCGGTGGAGGTTTATTCTCAAGTTCACAATTCACTACATAAATGGAACTTAATTTGAGGTGGTGAACGAAACTTATGCAATATACGCTAAAGAGAGACGGGATGCACCCGTTGTTGGCCTGTAGCTGTGTTCTACAACCTCCAAAACCTGGCTGTAATTAATAAATATTGTTCAAACAGTGCATGAACATTACCACAGCGGCGGAGGTTTATTCTCAAGTTCACAATTCACTACATAAATGGAACTTAATTTGAGGTGGGGAACGAAACTTATGCAATATAACGCTCGGTGATAACACGGTCGTTAGGACGTGGGATCACACATCGGCTATTCACCGATCAAACACCTCATTTGAAACAGCAACACAATACGGCGAGATAAAAAAGTGAACATTAGAGAGGACAGAGGCAACTATATTCGTGAAGCCATCCGTATCATTTTAATAATTTTGCGTTTTGTTACGCAAAGGTACATAGCCTACCTTTTATAATGATATTTTTGTAATTATTTTGCCTATTTATGCTTTTTGTTCTTTGTCTAACACAAAACATTTTAGACATTTATTTGTAGATTGTTATGTTCACCATAGCCTACAATTCACTAACATACACAACTTTTAGACATTAAAACTTGAAATGGCGTAACATTGAGTATACAAACAAACTTGCTTTAGCTCGGTCTACGGGCTTCACTTTGCTACTCTGAGTATCGAACAAGCTTTTTGTGGATGTGGGGGTGGAAGGCTGCAGCGCAGTCTGTTTCATTAGCAAGACAAAAGACGTGAACGCTTCACAGTGGGGGTGCGGGTTAGTGGTGTGGCGAACGTACATGATAATATAGTGACATATATGCCAACAGAATAACACACAGACAAATAAGCAAACTATTACACTAACCAAGCAACAAAACTGAAACTATATTTTGCATTTACGTTTTCGCACAAACCAGGAAATGCAATATGAAACTAAACAAAACTGACAATGGGAAAGCTACTGAGAACAAGGTCACAAGGCACTGATTCTAAAAGGTTTAGTCACATTAATTTGTTAACATATTGACGTTACGTGCAAATGTCACCATTACGAATATTTTGTTTGGGCGGCTCATTCTTCCTTTTGTGCAAAACGCCATCTAGCGTTAATTATGTGTCAGTACCAGCTCCCCTGTGTAAAGACTCAGCGGTCTTTTGACCGCCCGAGGCGCGCTTTAAGTAGGTGAAAACAACACGGCGCTAGTAGGAGGTGGTGAAATCGGTCAGATGACCGGCCCTCCGCGCTTCTAGGTATAAGTATGTAAATGAGGCGCGGCGCTTCTAGTGTTAATAGGAAAAGTGCGCAAACCAAAACCTGTGACTTAGATCCAAATGAAGGATATAATGACCAGCGGTCAACAGGTACAAAGATAAGACATATATAGTCGAACAAACGACCCTCAGGTGAGACGGATCACAGGCTCCGCCCACCCGAGGGATGAACACAACGCCCACAACAACAGGACAACTGTCGCTGTATATGGGGGCGACCAGTAGGGGGCCCGCCGTACCGTGACAGTTATTGTTTATTATGTTTTTTCCCAGTTGTGTGTTATTTCTTTTTGTTTGTATTTTGCTTACCTGTTTGTATCTAGTAGTCTTGTTGTTTGTTTTGTTTGTTAGTTTGTATTTTCAGCTATTAAAGTCTTCCTGCATTTGCATCCACCCTCTCATTGTAACGATTTAACAGGGAAGGGGTGACGCAATAGCGGGTTTTGAATATTTAATAAAAGATACGCAACAAAACCAAACAGAAGCAGAACAACGGAAGGAGGACTCAACCAATGACAGGGGGTATACACTACCAGCAATAATAAAGAGGGTCAACGAAGCACGCACATACACAAGCAATGAAACATCAACCAACCAAAGAATACAAACACAGGAAAACCAACAGAGACACTAACAGCACAGGCATAAACCACAATCTAAACAGAGAGACAGCGAACTAAACACAAACGCTACTATAAGAAATCTAAACAGAGAGACAGCGATCTAGACACACACTACTAAACACGTGGGGAGGGGAAGAACGGAGAGTAAAAGCAGATGAGAACAAAATGAATTTTGTGAACAAGACAGACGTAGAACACGAGCCGAAGACTAACCTGGACCGGACAGCAACACACGCTAAGAACACTGGGTAACTTAAACTACAAACGAGAACCACACAGCAAGTAGATAAAGGAGAGCGCATCCCTAACCTACCTCCAATATCCCTAACACCATCATCCCAACATACCTCAAATATCCCTAACACCATCATCCCAACCTACCTCCAATATCCCTAACACCATTATCCCCAACCTACCTCAAATATCCCTAACACCATCATCCCCAACCTATCCCCAATATCCCTAACACCATCATCCCAACATACCTCAAATATCCCTAACACCATCATCCCAACCTACCTCCAATATCCCTAACACCATCATCCCCAACCTACCTCAAATATCCCTAACACCATCATCCCAACCTACCTCCAATATCCCTAACACCATCATCCCAACCTACCTCCAATATCCCTAACACCATCATCCCCAACCTATCCCCAATATCCCTTGCAGTCACATATGCAGATTGTATTGGGGAAGAACCAATGGAATTTACAGTCTGAGCTGCAGAATAAAGTGACATTTGAAAGGTTATATATATATATATAGTGGTGGGACGCGATTAAAAAAATTAATCGAATTAATCGGAAGCTTTGTAATTAATTAATCGAAATTAATCGCATTTTAATCGCATTTCAGTATTTAACATGAGAAATATTAATTTAAGTTTCAATGATGAATGAATCAATGAACATAATCATAAACTTCAATATCTTGTTTATTTTTCCACCAGTCTACTACACAGACCAATGGATGAGTGCAGAAAACTGGAACTGGAGTTCAGAACACTGGAAATTCTGACCAAAAATGTTGTTTAATTTTGGGAGTTTTGCTCAGGATATTGGAAGAATTGAAGTAAATCAGAAGATGTTTTTTAATACCATTTTAGATGGTATATTTTTCTTAAATTTCCCAGGCCTCTGCCACAGACATCTCCATAGTGCCTAGAAGTGGTCTTCTGCATGCTCAAAGCAAATGACTGTATCTTAATCATCTTTAGATTCATCATCTACAATATGAGCTGTCACACAGATAATTCTTGTTGCTAACAGAGGTCCAGTGATCCCCAGTCAGAGCCACATTTGTGCCGCTCTTCACAATAACCTGTTTTACTTCCATTACCTCATCATACAGCTGCTGGATTTTCTTCGACATTGTCTTTCTGGACGGCAGTTCGTAACTTGCATCAATTGACACAATGTGCAGCGCTTCTTGTAAGCCTTTATCTTCGACCACAGAGAGCGAACAACACTGTAAATAATGTGACACGTCATGTATAAACGCGTGCGGAGTCGCGCGCTACGGTCACTCGCGAAAGTTAAAAACCAGGAAAGTTAAAAAACCCGGGACGCCCTGGACAGGATGTGAAATACGGACATCTCACGGGAAATACGGACGTTTGTTCACCCTATCGTACTAGGAATACATTTATCAGCTAAGTTATCATTACTGCGCGTTAGCCCCAACATGTTTTGTGTTGAGGTGGTAATGAAGGGTGGAAGTGCTCCTGTGATAAGCGAACTACTTCCTGCATAAAGTGCAAATAACACTATTTGTGTTTGTACTTCCATCTGGAAGTTTCTTATATTTAAATTTCCCATCCACCAGCGTAGCCTCTTCAGTCATCTCCATCATGATCTTATTGTGCGTCCATATAATCTGTGTGTCTGGAACTCGTGCACTGAGAAACATTCCATGGTGCAAAAGTGTCTCATGCGTTAAATGCGTTAAAATGCGTTAATTTTTTTAGTGCGTTAATTTTCCAGTAATTAATTAAACGAAATTAACGTGTTAAAGTCCCACCACTATATATATATACATGTGTGTTATTACTCAAAAGACCAAATAATCTTTTTCGCAATAAACAATACTGCATCAGTATTTTGAACAACAAAAGCAACAATGCCAAACATGTAAGTGAATAAAATTTTGTAAAATATATTGTTATTTTCTTTTAGTTTCAAGAAGAGAGATTCACAGATTCCGTGGTGCTGTGCTGTGAACTGCCTCATATGTTAAAATAATAATTCTGTACTAATACACTCACTAAACACAAGCCAATGTAATTCCATAAACACAGGAGTGAGTGTTGGTGAAGAAGGGTGTGAGTGAGAACACCTGCTAACGTGAGATTGTAATTTACAATACTGAGCAGATAGGCCAATAGAAAGCATTAAAGTAGACAATGCTGAGGTAACAAAAGCATGTATAGGACCTTCAGTATCATTCTGCAATAAAATGTTCTCAGTTTGGCAATATTGTGCAAGTAATAAAACAAAACTGGAAATACGTTTTAAAGATTTGGACTCAAATGTCAGCTGATTGTCAATGAGGACACCAAGATTCCAGACACAGAGTGTGTGGGATTTTCAGAAGTTGAAGAAATATGAATGTGTTCATAAAAGGAAAAGAAGAAATAACTTCCTATGATCCTATCCTATGATTCAGTGTAAAAACTAAGTGTGTGTTCCATGTTAGCAACAAAACTAATTCTCGGCTGATCAAAGTTTTTTTCAGTTCTGATCCAACTCCCATACACAACTGCCGATACCAAAGCTTCACATACAAACTCAACAGCTGCTTTCATTCAAATTAGATATTTTAAATTCCAATAATAAACATCTTTAAATATCAGAAAGGGTTCTAGTAACAAGCTTGTGTAGAGGTTTTTTTGTAAAATTTACAAAAATTTTTGTAAAATTGTTTGCCTTCAACCAAGTAAATAGGTGCAGATGAAGGATTAACCTGTGTAAAAACTTAATATTGTGACGGTGGCGCCGGAGAGATGGACGAGACACGAGTCCGGTGGTTCACTCACAGTCACTTTTATTCTGGACACGTATATTGCGCAATAGCGCACGAGCAACATAAAAGACGTTCAGCACACAACGTGCAGACATAGACATTAGACAACGACGAGCACAAGACACTGCGCAAACGCACATTAAATAGACAGACCACATCAACCCCACGTGATGACGAGACGAGCCACAGGTGAGACGGATAATGACAAGACGCACCCGCACCCACGGAGCTACACTGACGCAGACGAATAGACGCAGACAACGTTAACACACGCCCCAAAGGAAGGGTTCGGGGACCGTAACGTGACAGACGCCCCCACCAAGGGCACTACCCGTTCCGGGCTGCCAACAGGACAGAGTACCCCGAACCCACGTCGATGGGCGGATCCGAAGCGCCCAGTCCTGCGTCTGGGAGATGACCGCCCTCGGTGGAGAGTCCGCCACGAACAGCCTAGAACACCCTCCCTGGGAAGACCGGGGAAAACACGTTAGACACATTTAACGGGACGGACACAAACACACAAACAGGAACACTTACACACAGAGGAACAAACGGGAAAAAGGGGTTCGGTACACATACGGGCAGACTCACGAACACTGGGACAGACACACACGACACAGGCGCCAGGCTGCGCGCCAGAAGGAGGGCGATCAGGGGAGAGAGATCGGGAGCTACTGGAGCTGCAGGCGCTGCGGTAGGCGATGCTCCTCCTGCCCTTGCTGCAAACCCTCCACCGGGTGCAGCGCGGCTGGCGGATGCACCATGTGCAGCGCGGTTGGCCGATGCACCAGGTGCAGCGCGGTTGGCCGACGCACCAGGTGCAACGCGGTTGGCCGACGCGCCAGGTGCAGCGCGACTGGTCTCTCCCCTCGGTGGACCGTAGGGCATCCCTCCTTCTCCTCTCGACCGCCCCTTGGAGCCGGCAGTGGGGTCTTCTCCCTCTGTCTCCATCGCCTCACTGCCCCGGCTCCAGCTCATGGGCTGCTCCGGGCTGCCACCCCGCGAGTAGTCCATCTCTTCTCCCTCGGAGCGATCGGAGGATGGGCCCGCCTCAGGAGTCCACCTCCCCTTTACCGTCCCGGCAGACAGCTCCGAGGGGGGAGGGCTCTCCTCCTCGTCCTCAGTGTAGGACCCCTCGTCATCTTCCTCCTCTCCACCGTAGTCAGCGGAGAGTGCGGAGCACACCGACGGAGGGTACTCCTCTTCATCCTCCTCTCTCCCACCGTAATCTATGGTGGGCACGGAGCACACCGACGGAGGGTAATCCTCTACATCCTCTTCTCCCCCACCATAGTCTATGGTGGAGGCGGAGCATACGGATGGAGGGTAGGCATCTTCTCCCTCACCGTAGTATATGGTGGGGGTGGAACAAACCGAGGGAGCCTGGACTTCCTCTTCGCCTTCCTCTTCCTCCTCCTCGCCCTCCGAGCCCTCATCTGCGAACTCGCCCTCTGGGGTCTTCTCGGTGGCGTAGAGCTCCACTGAGCCCACCCGTATCGGCGAGAGTTCTCTGGTGGGAGGGGGGTGTCGCTCCCTCCACATCCGCACCGCAGACTGGCGGAACATCTCTGCCCTTTCGGGATCCACGGTCTCCCGTGCCGCGCACAGCATGTACGCACACACTGGGTCTGACTTCAGCTGCTCGGGAGTCGGCGTGGTGGTGTTGCGTGGGTCGGAAGAAGAGGCATGGCGTCGCTTGCTAGGGCGCTGGCCCCTCTTTGGCCGGGTGGCGTAGCCTGGCATGCTTAGGGTGTCTCTTGTCGGCTCGTCGTTCTGTGACGGTGGCGCCGGAGAGACGGACGAGACACGAGTCCGGTGGATCACTCACAGTCACTTTTATTCTGGACACGTATATTGCGCAATAGCGCACGAGCAACATAAAAGACGTTCAGCACACAACGTGCAGACATAGACATTAGACAACGACGAGCACAAGACACTGCGCGAACGCACATTAAATAGACAGACCACATCAACCTCACGTGATGACGAGACGAGCCACAGGTGAGACGGATAATGACAAGACGCACCCGCACCCACGGAGCTACACTGACGCAGACGAATAGACGCAGACAACGTTAACACACGCCCCAAAGGAAGGGTTCGGGGACCGTAACGTGACAAATATGTTAACTTAATAATAAAATTCTAACCCCAAAATATAGTATTTTGTATATTTTGTTTATCTGACCCCAACATATAGTCATCTTGAACTTAGTCAAATTTACCACTAATTTAAATGTATCTTTTGACTTCAGACATATGTGTGAAAAGTTCCATCCATCCATTCATTATCTGTACCGCTTAATCCCGCTAGTCGGGGTCACAGGGGGGACTGCAGCCAATCCCAGCATCATCGGCCGAAGGCAGGGTACACCATGGGCAGGTTTCCAGTCCACCACATGGCCAACACACACACCCACAGGCAATCTAGAGTGACCAGTCAAGCTAACATGCATGTCTTTGTACTGTGGGAGGAAACCGGAGCACCCGGAGAACATGCAAACTCCACACAGAACAGCACAGACCAGAACCAAACCCAGACTGCCTTGCTGTGAGGTGACAATGCCAGTAGTCATCTTAAGCAGCCTTGATTGCTTCCTTATGAATGAGAACTTTCTATTTCTATTTCTATCTTTCTATAAAATGACAAAACAGACCAATTTTCTGTTTTCTATTTTGCAATGGAAGAAAAGACATCTAATTCTTGTTTGCATGTTGTATCTGTTATTTCTGACAATAAAAACAATCAGGTTTGTTTTTTCTGTTTCTCGCTATTGGATTGAAATAACATTTTTTGTTTACATTAAAACAACTGAGAGGTGAAGTAAATAACTTTCATTATTGCATTACAATGGCACCTTTCAAAGGGTGAAGTATATTAGGCAAAATGTGAAAAGTCAGTTCTTGAAGTTGATGTGCTTGAAGCAGGAAAAATGAGCAAACGTAAGGATCTGAGCTTCTTTGACAAGGGCCTATTAGTGAAGGTTAGATGAGTAGTCCACAGGGCCAGTACTGGTAAAAACAGCATCTCCCACAGTTCCCTACTTGGGAATTCTCTAAAGGAGTGAGGAAGGTTTCTATCAGCAGACACTTAAACCTACAGTTGTGCTTGAGGAAAGTCACTTCTAATGAAATCCCAATGCTTTTATGTTATTTTCCATGCTAGCTGTAAATCCGTAGAGAGCTAAACATTATGCTAGCTAGCATTTTTGTGAAGTTACATTTAGCTATGTTATATATCTATAGAAAAAAGCTGACCCAGCCCTTTGTTTGTCAGAGGTGGAGGAGTGGGGTTTTTTTCATTTTTTTTAACATATAATGTTCCCACAATTCTTTAAACCAGTAGCCGCCTGTCTTACATATATGCAAATGCAAAGTTCAAGAGGGTGAGGCAAAGTGAATGAGAAAAAAAAAAATTGGAATTGAGGGAGGGTCACGGACACTCAGGGCTCAAAGATGCACGAGGTTAGTGAAGGCTAGCCCAGGGGCGTCGCCTGGGGTGGGCTTCCGGGGCTTCAGCCCCGAATGATTATCCCGTAGCCCCGAACCTTTTCGCTCAGCTGTATTATTAATGAGGAGGCCAGTGCTGCTGTGAGAATAGGAAATCTCTTAACGCCAATCACAGTGCCGCTTCAAGGATAAAGTTCCGCCTTTCAGGAGAAACAGCCAATCAGCTTGCTGGTTTTGCGGGCGCGGAGGAGAGCCCACCCCCACCCCCGTGGGGGAGCGCACATGCGCTCTAGCCATTTTTGGCAGCAGGTTGCAGGTAGCTGAGGGTGAATGAAAATGGATATACGGCGTTTTTTCAAGGAGAAAGGTAACGGTAGTGAACTATGTAAACTGTGATGACATTGTGGAGAAAGGTAACGGTAGTGAACTATGTAAGCTGTGATGACATTGTGGAGAAAGGTAACTATGTAAACTGTGATGACATTTTGGAGAAAGGTAACGGTAGTGAACTATGTAAACTGTGATGACATTGTTTGTGGAGCTATCTGATAGCTGGTTAAAACACACGTCTCCGAATCAAAACACAGATCAAACCCACTGTGTGCTTAATAAAATGCAGCTTGTCACTAGTCAGCTTCGGAATTAGTTAGCTAACCTAGTTAGTTAACCGACATAGATAGTTAACCTAGGTAGCTTAGGTAGTGAAGGTTTGTGGAAAAAAAAACTTATATAGCTAGTTATGTTATAGCTAGTTATAGTTATAGTTAGTATGTTCAACGTGCCCTGATGTACCTGATAAGCTAATAACTATTTCATTTTCAAATTGTGTTTAATAATTTAGGATTGTAGGACTGTAAGCTATAATGAATGAAATTCAATTTAGCTAACTAGTTAGCTAGAAGGTAGACGTTGTGGATAGCCAGAATTTAGTACAATACTTTATGATGGTAGTTTAAAGCAGTTTCTTAACCCTGGTCACTGCCCTAAAATTGTGTGTTTTCCACTGGAGCCAGCTGATCAGCTAATAAACAATCCTTTATTGAGTTTACACAGCACAGCATATCACAAAAAATAATTTACTTTTAATAGTTGAGGGTTAGGGTTTGTTAGAGTTTGTTCAAATCTCAAGTATTGTGGTGTAATTTATTTCCTAATACCACAGACAAGAAAGGGAGTACAGAAGAGGGAGAAAAGCAAAGTGACTTAGAACAACCTGAGGAATTTGAAGTGTTAGAGAGGACTAGAGAGGAGAACAGACAACAGGAGAGGAGAACAGACAACAGGAGAGGAGAACAGACAACAGGAGAGGAGAACAGACAACAGGAGAGGAGAACAGACAACAGGAGAGGAGAACAGACAACAGGAGAGGAGAACAGACAACAGGAGAGCAGACAACAGGAGAGGAGAACAGACAACAAGAGAGGAAAGAGGAGAGAACTGGAGAGGAGAGGAGATGGGAGATGGGAGAAGACAATACAAGTGGTATGGAAAACAATGTCTAATAAACACATTATTAATAAAATACACATGTTTTTAGTATGAAGACTAGCAAAATAATGCCAGATGTAGTTTGTTTTAGCACAGTCTTTTGTATTTAAAATATTGTTTCCAGCTTTATTTTAAGCATACTTTCTTGAATTACTATTTAACAGGGTAGAAGAGAGGGTGGAGAGAGAGGAAATATGAAATGTGGAGAGACCTGAAATGAACTGATCAGGACTGGACTGATCTAAAGAAAGAACAGGTTAGGAGAAGAAAGACTGTGCAAAAACATACAGGATAGATAATAAGTAATTCTTAAAGAGTATTAATTGTGTAGACCCCTTAGCACTAATAATTATTAATGTTTCTTTCAATAATTTGTTTGTGTGTCATAAAAGGTAAAAGAACAATTTAGAAACAAGTGAATTGTTTACATTATTACACAGTTGCATGAAATCCATTGTTGACATACTGATTTGCATACTTTATTGAGGAATGGATTTACTAATGGAATATACCTGGTCCATGTCCTTTAGTACAAGCTCACTATCTTTAGGTCACCAACAGTCATTCTGCAGATTTTGTGCACCCTTTGTTAAAAAAAAAAAAACTCCATATTATAGTGTTAAACATTATATATCAGGGTACGCATTGTAATATATATATATATTACTATATATATATATATATATATATATATATATATATATATAAAATTGGGCTGAGCCCCGGATCTTTACATACCCAGGCAACGCCCCTGGGCTAGCCTGTCTGTGCCAATCGCACAGCAGAGAACTTCTCCTTGTGGCAGCCTGCATGCTAGCTAATAGCTCTGCTAACAGTAAGAGCAAGTAATAGGCACTCTGAGTTATTTTAACAGGGCAATTATGAACAAAAACGGTTTCAGAAATTTAAAATACTGAACCTTTCTGTTGTTTTATTCCAATATTTTTTTGGTTTTGTAAAGGAAAAAAATGTCTTTTCATGTTTCGTGTTATTAGTTATTATATAATACTAATAACATTATTAACAATGTATATTTTGTTTCATTTTTAAATAAAAAAATTCTTTTTTTTTTTAGAATTCTTATTTTTTTGTTTAACTACTGTGTGTTTTTGTGCGTGTGCATGTCTGTATGCATGTGTGTGTGTGTGTGTGTGTGTATGTATGTGTGTGTGTGTGCGTGCACTACTTCTAGGGACTACTACTTTTTAACTGTCAGGGTCAATATATTCTCCATATTTAAATATATGCAGAAGTGCGACCCTTTTTTCCCTCCAATGAGATGCACAGTGACCGCATCATTTATTATAAGCTGCTACTCCATGCTGTGTCACTGTGGTGAATATTAATATGTATTAATGATTATGTAGATGAATTGTGGTTTTTGTGTGATGTCTGAGATAAAGTGAGTGTCAGAACTGACCTGAAGTTGAGAGATGACTGTATGTGTACTATTGGTCTTCAGAGACCGTGTGTGTGTGTGTGTGTGTGTGTGTGTGTGTGTGTGTGTGTGTGTGTGTGTGCGCGCGTACATTTGTGTGTGTGTGTGTGTGTGTGTGTGTGTGTGCGCGCGCGCATTTGTGTGTGTGTGTGTGTGTGTGTGTGCGCGTGTACATTTGTGTGTGTGTGTGTGTGTGTGTGTGTGTGTGAGTGAGAGTTACTTATTGGTCTGTAGAGAGTCTGCTTGTCTCTGTCCTCTTAATTAAGGAGTGAGGCAGAATGGGTTTGGCCTCCAGAGGCAATGATGGAGAGAGAGAGATGGAGAGATGGTGAAAGGGAGAAAGGAGTGAGACTGAGAGGAAAAAGATGGAGAAAGAGAAGAGAAGGAATGAACGAGGAGAAAATTACAAAGAGAGGGATGGTGCTAAATTTAGAAAACAGAACTACAACATGAACCTTCTGTAGCCCAGTTCTGCCACACACAAGAAATAACATCAGAAAGGACAGAATTTTTGGAAGCTAGGGTCAATAGTTGTATCTGTAACTTTAAAATGTTGATGTGATGATGAAATCATGACAAAATGCATTTTAGTCATGAAGCTTTTTTTGTGGGTAATGTGGTAAAACATACTATAAAAAGAGAATTTAGCTTTCTTCATGACGACTGTAACTGCCAAACCACACATTTGACACATAGTCCTTGTGGTAACAAAAAGTAGACTTTTTTAGTAAGTAGACTATATTAATCATAAAAACAATATAATAATGGCCTCTCATAGCTGTGCTACACAATGCATCTTCAAAATGCATTTGTTAGAATATGTATTTTGCATTCCCTTCCCTTCAGTGTGTTCAACCACAAAGTTTTGCTGCCAACTACTACAAATAGTTTCTTGTTGGCAGATATTTACATCATCCGCACACCTCATGCAATCCCAGGCTTAACTGCATGACCGGCCAATCAAGAAGTGGCCTCTGTAAAGTCGAAAATAAAGTATAAAGAAGTGACCTCTGTAGAGTTAAAAATAAAGTATAAAGACGTAGCCTCTGTAGAATTAAAATACAGTATAAAGAAGTGGCCTCTGTTTATTTGAAGTCATATGATAAAGTAGTGATGACAACAATTTCAATTTAGAACTTTACTAACCCTTCTAGGTAGCTAACCCTGGAGTTCCTACAAACCATTCATTCATTCATTCATTCATCGCCTAAACCGCTTAATCCAAATCAGGGTCATGGGGGGGCCGAAGCCTATCTCAGCAGCACAGGACACAAGGCAGGGACCAACCTTGGCCAGGGCACCAGACCATCACATGACGTGCTCACACACACACACACACACACACACACACACACACACACACACACACACACACACACACACTCCTCCATTCACAGCAGGTGAGTTTAGATACATCAGATGACCTAACACGCACACCTTTGCAATGTGGGAGGAAACCAGAGAACCTAGGGGAAACCCAAGCAGGCCCACGGAGGACACGCAAGCTACTGCATAGTAATCTCTGAAAATTACAGGTACCCATATATAATCTATAAACTATCACAGAAGACTTGAATTGACAAGCACTGAAGAGCTCCAGCCTGCTGTAAGTGCTGGGTCGTTGCTGTTGTAAAACTGCCGCAGCCTTTAAATCAATTAAAAGGTGGCCTTAAAAATAGACAAGCCTACTTAATGTTCAGGAAGTAAAGATGAAGAAATAACATAGTAGTATGTCTGCTGTGTTTTCTGGACAACTAGTAAAATTATATAACAATAATTTTGGAAGACAGTTTTAATTAAAGATTGCAGAGAAGGAATCAGTTGTAATTGCTGTCTCTGTAGAAGAGATGACACTCAGTCACATCTCTGTGATGAGAGTACAGACTTTATCTCAACACACACAAACAAACACGCACACACATACACACACACATGCACACACGCATACACATACACACACTAACATGTATATGAACAGGCAAAGGATTCCACAAGCCCAATGAGGCAGGTAAGGAGCTACATGGAAGCTACATGGGCCATGTTTGTTCAAGTAGTATCTAAAGTCCACATGGACAGCTAGAAACTTTAATTTCAGTTCAGATTAATGTTTGCTGCTATATGATTCAAGAAATCTCAAACATATTGCTGAAATGTACAACCTTGTGTGTGTAATTTCAGTCTACCTCAGATTTTGGAAAGTACAAGTAGATAAATTTAAGGTCGTTTTTAAACACGCATTCTCCCAAGAACAAGGGCAACTGAGGAGCCTCCGGAACATACACCAAACACTGTATTTGTGTATTTTCATAGTTTGAAATAGTATAATATAAGCAACTATTCATTCAGAATGGCCCAAATTGCCATATTTTATTCAACAATGATTTTGTCAGTCAGCAGTGAGAATGAAGGTCATGTGTTCTACAGAAATTGTGCACAGTGAATTGTATTACAAAGTGAAGGTGTAATATCAGTAAGTAGAAATCTTAATGGTGATATATAAAGACTAAAAATGTCTTAATACACAACACACACACACGCGCACACACACACACACACACACACACACATGCAAACCACCCTTCAGGTCTTGGCACTGAGATGTCTGTTAACAGCATTGTAAAATATCTCTGTAAAAGCTTGGCAGCAGTAAACGTTGGCTGAAATAAAGTTAGATTGGTTTTGGCTGATGTTTAGCAGGAAAATGCATTTTAACAGCCTCATAGCATCACTCTGTCCTCACAGCATCACTCTGTCCAGTGTGGTACAGTCATTTTCTCTCATTTCTCTCACTTTGTTTTTTGCTTTTCTCCCTTTCAGTTGTGGTTTGTAAGAGGGAGATAGAGAGCAAGTGAGACAGAGAGAGAGAGAGAGTTTCTAAGCTAATGCATACACTCTAAGTGTTGGCTGTAGATTTCTCTTGTCGAAATGATTTAGCTGAAATTATACAGTGTCAGGCTTCTGATTTTACCCAACAGACTCTACTTCTATAGTGTGATGTAAGTGTCTTCAAACATCAGGAATGTATTATTTGTAAGAGAAAATGTGGATGTGGGTATAGCAGTTGGCCTTGAGTATGTCTCATGTCACTAGTGGACACTTCAGGAAGTGAATGGGAGCACTCTTCTGAAGTGGAGCTTTCTGGGTGGAACAGAGATCCTTTAGCTTTTACTCCTAGCATATGTTTTGGTCTACATCTTTCACAACTGATAATGTCTAGTGGAACTGTCTAATGATGGTAAAAATCTGGTATGAAATTATACAATATTATACTATCATGTCTTTAAAATCAGGAAACGTGTCAGTAGGAAACAGGTGGTGGTCAGATAACCTGAAAGATAAGCAAGATTATTTTCTCTTTGAACACCTTTGAGAGAACAATAACAATTCTGTCCACAATATTGTTCACCTCTATATTAGGTCACATTGTTGGCAAACACTACCTCCCCACATCACAAGTCAAGAACACATTACCAGGTCAATGTCAATAAACATTTGAAGTGAATCCAGAAGTTAACAGAATTAATTTCAATTCACTCTGCCAAAACCTCGTTTATGTCTAAGACTTCCATGCAGACAATGGTCACCCCAACACAACAGCCATGTTCCAAACCTTTGATGAAATATTTCCTGTTGAGACATCACCAACTAGAACTAGCAGGAACAGCCTTGTTTGTTGCAACGAACAATACAGATGACAAACATCTTAACATCCGAAGAACTGCAAACCAGTATCTTATTCACAGATGCTTTCTTCCATTCAGGGACACAATAAGCAGCTGCATGCATTTACTGGATCTGGATTTGATGCTCAGAAATGCTGGGTCTGACTATTGACTCTATTTACAGTGTGCACCTGGGCCCAAGCTCCATCAGCACATTCTGAATGACATAAATGTGTACTTAAGATCCTTTAGATAAGAAACATCAAGGGCATAGATAAGACCAAAAAGGTATGCCAAGCCAAGCCTGTAGAGATGTCAGAGAGTTTCTACAACTCTGTAGAGTTCATCATCTAATGTTTTCTCCAACACAATGCCGATCTTCTGTATGTTTGCTGACATCCTACAAAACTCTACAGACTCTACAGATTCTTCCTTGGATTGCCCATTGTCAGGATCTGTAACCTATGAGAGCAACACACAGTGAACAGAAATGCATTCAGTTTCTCATCTCTCATGCATGAATCTTAATGTCTGCTACTTAAACATTTTTGAATCATTTTGTGGGATCATTTTTTAGAAACAATCTCAGATCTTCCAGCACATTGGCTGACAATATATCAGATGTCTTAAAATGAACATGAATAAAGTTTTCTCAACCAGAAACCTGAGGCACCTAGGGGCCAGGCTCAAATGCAGGGAGCGAGGGAAAGACCCAGAACAGGGTACCATCCACCACTGTGCTTGCAGACACAATCACTCACATAAAATCGCACAAGGACAACCTTATTAGGGCTGACACCAATGGGTATGCAGACCCACAATCATTCACACTCACCAGGACAATATAGAGGGCTAGCCAATTAAATTCCATCAGACTCAAACATTTACCAGGACAATAAGCTTCCTCATCCTACAGAGAAATGTTTACAGATATGTTTCTCTTTTTCTACAGATTCACAAACCTATTATGATGCCAAATGATGATCAGCAAGTAATGTATGGCTATCTTAAAATAATCTAAGTTGTGATGTTTGCTTCTATTAGTTGATTAGTTGCTTGCCTCATATTTGTTGTTAACCAACTGAACCACTCCTAACTGTGTTTCTAATAAATCGTTTATGAACCAGTTAGATAAAGTCAGTAGTGTATGACTTCAAGAAAGTAGGAAAGGAATTAAAATCACAGTTTTTTCTCCCATCCTAAAATTAATTAATTCATGACCATGAGGTAGAAATGTCTTGATTATTTTCCTTGATGTGTGGTGGACTTTACTAGAATGTTCTACATAAATTCTCTCCACACCAGGAAAACAAAGGCTATTGAATATGCATGAACCAAGGCATGTCCTTTCCTTGATGTACAGAATATACTGTGTGGAGTGGGGAGAGAAGAACTTAGATATTTTTTTAAACTAAACCAATAGCCTCTCACTAAGTGGTTAAGACAGAATCGAACTTCATATTACCTTTTTTTCATGTTACATTTTAATTTTTGTTTGTTTGTGTTGGTTTGCTTGTTTTGTGGAATTTGCTCATCACTGCTTAAATCAAGCAAAATCAAGCTGAATTTTCAGTATGCATTCGGCAATGAATTAATCTTGAATTGTCATCAAAGCAAAGACATACTAATACCAGAGTCCTGCCTCTGAAAGGTCTACCTGCAAAGACCTACAACTCTCTAACTAAGCCAGCTCCAAAAATCCAACACCACAGATCAAGAAGCTTGGTTGTTTCACTGCCACTGGCTTACATCACTTGTGCACTGTCAAGCCGGCAGCACAACAGGAAAGAGACTCTCACAGAGCCACGCAGGTGGTTCTAAGAAGAACAAACACTTTCACAGTGCCTTCCAGATGGTTCTAAGAAGAACAAATACTCTCTGTGCCATCCAGATGGTCTGTCTGAGAACAGAAACTCAGTGCCCAATAATTCATAAGGCCAAGCATTTCCTTTTACATTACCAGTTGGTTTCAATAGTTAAGCTTACTGTATATACATCAAAATTGCATCAGTTAACCCTTCTCCCATCTGCTGGGCAGCTCCCTCAGTCATAACTAGTTCTACCTCAGTCCCACAAGAGTTTCACTTTTTCTTCTAAATCCTATTTTTATACCTGTGAATTTACACCATGAATAAGTTCTTCTTTAATAAGTTCCTCCATTGCTTGATTTTGTTTGGTCTGAGAAGCTTGCTTTGTCTGCATTATAATTCTCTCAGGTTGCTTAAACAATCTGTTCCCTTTAACTTTATTTTATTAATTAGCCTTCGGCCCAACACAAATCCAGTTTAGGTTAATTTGGTTTGTTATGGTTGGTGTACTATAGAGATCTAGGCATCGGCGCAGATGGAAATTCTGAAGTGAGGGGGACCAAGCTGTACAATATATACGTTTATGCTTGTAGATGCTAGATTTCGAATGGGGTCAATATAAATCTGGAGGGGACATGTCCCCCCGTCCCGAGTGCCACCTGCGCCCCTGGATCTAGGGAACTCAATACCTCTGGTCATTAGTATAAACTTAGTCAATGATTTATATGCATGTTCTCCTATATCTGTTTCCAAAAAACATGCACTCAACAATCGTGAGTCGAGTGTGATATAAATATTTTTTTACATGAGAAATAATCACCTTATTGAACTGGTGATTTGAATTGAGACTGAATTAAGATGTATTAATTAATTAATTAATCATTAATAATTGAAATTAATGTATTTTCCCTGTCAGTCATGGTTGTGCCCCAATTAATTGTATCAATTATGACTGACAATAAATTGAAGTGTTAATATCACTGCTGTCACGGTCCGCCCGACTCTTCCGTCGGGCTCATGTGTGTGTGCGTGTCACATTTCACACTACTTTCCCCTTGTCTTCTTAGCATCACGTGTCACACGTGTGTTGTTTATGTCTGTGTACTTAGGTGTGCCTCTGTGTAGTGTTATTCATTGAAGTCCCTTTTGCTGCATGTTCCGCTATTTGTAAAATAAACGTTTTATGTTCAAAACGCTTTCAACTCAGCATCCTGCCTCATCCCTTATCACATCTACAGTTCCCCATATAATCCCAAGGATTATTTTCTATTTTAATCTTTCAAGCTTAGTAATTGTTGCGTAATTGATATAAAATGGAATGTTAATTTTGATCATTTATGTAGCTGAATGATAATGACTAATAATTGTATATACATTTAATATATACTTTTGACTCTTTAATGACATAATTAACGGGGTGATACGCCTGTGTTTACACTACATGTAGGTAAGCTGACTCATGGAATCTCATGAATGTGCTGATGAAGGCTTACGGCTGAAACATTCTTGCTTTATCTGTCACTATATATTTAATACTACACAAATGCTGTCTAGTTGTTCTAATCACTGATTTGGTTTGTGGATTTAGCACATTATTAATTAAATTATGAAATTATTTCTAGCATGTGGCCCATTTTTTTTTAAGCAAGAGTAACAAAAGTGAAAAATGTCAGTGTTTTTAGTGAGTGAAATTGACTGATAGCAATTTCACTTACTGTGGCATTCATGTTTATGGTTGAACTGTTTTGTTGTGGATGGTGAGGACTGGAGAATGGTGTTTATCTCAGATTTTTAAGGAACTTTTAAAACAACCACCTCAACAAAACAAGTTTTGCATGAACCTTTGAGCACATCTACACAATTGAATATTTTTGCTGATGGTGTATACTTCGCTATATTTATCCAGTGTCTTGAGGTGAAACTGAATAAAACATCCTATTGCTTTTTGTCCTTGATTTGCAGTACATTAGCTGTCTTCAGTTTTACCATTATGTTTGCAGAAACACATGTGCTTACATGTCTTGGAAGTAAACAGAATCCTGAACCGTCCCCACCATTGAATAGAATAAAGGTATATATAGAAACCTTAACAAACTTCATGTTGGTCAAATATGAAACTACTGATTTTATTTATTTCTGTAACCATCAGAAATGCACAGCCCATTTTTTATATGCATCTCATGTTATCTCCTTTCTTGTTTTCACACACAAATAAATGTGTTTGTCTAGGTTGATAAAAACTACATTCAACATGAGGTGTTTAGGCCATTATTCAAATGCTCCTTTCCATACACAAAATATGCTGTCAAATTTACTACTATTGCCTCTTATATACACTTGCTGTAAAATGCTGTCACATTCACTACTTTTACCTCTCACATGCCCATAAATTCTCTCACATTCATTAGTTGTGTAGTATGTGCGATCCATCTATATTACCCAGTGTGACTGGCTAAGGGAATGTGTTTAATAGTCTCAGTCCATCCCCAACCTTAACCCTAACTGCACTTAAGGACAGAGGAAAGACCTCAACTTCAGGAATCAGTATGTCAGGCTACAACTTTAATTAATAACTTATAAGCCATCTCAGTAGCAATAACTTCTGTTGCAGTGTCCTTGCCGTTGATCAGTTTTCCTAGTATGCAACTATTAAAAAAAATAAACACATTATGCAGAGATCTTCCACAGGTATCCGCTAATAGGTTTCTCCTACGCCATGTATACCTGCAGTACCAGACAGCCACACCCCTTCCCCGCCACAACCACACCCCCTCCCCCTCCCCGCTGTCTCCTTGAACCATTGGCCACATTCAGTGTTGACTCTCATTGGTCCTCCAGTGCCCTGTAACGACTCTCTGCACTGCTGTTTTCTGGACTCTCCCTTAGCATGCACAGCTACTGCTCTGGGCCGTAAGCCCCTGCCCTGGCTCCGAGCTCCGGGCTCCGGGGTTCTGCTGCGGTTCGTGCACCAGACCGGCCCCTTGCGTCTGTCCCATTCCCAGGTCCTGCCCCTGTTCCCGTGCAGACCTCAGTCAAGGTTTCCCAGCTGGTTCCTGCCATCAGCCCTACTCCTCGTTTGCAGTTTGAGTCCTCATGTTATTAAGGGGTGAATTGCCATCGTTTGTATGACTCAGTATGAGAGGTTATGTAGTGATCTTTTAGAATTAGCATCACTGGTTAACTGGTGAATTTGAGAGGTTTTTTGTGTATATGATAAGTGTTAATGATTAGTTTAAAGGTCACACATTGTGTTTCAGTGAAACATTGCTGCATAGATCAGTAAATATTATATTACAGGAGGGGAGGAGTACACAGTGTTTCGATGGGATATGTGTAAGTGTGGCACTGTGCTTGACTGTGTGTGTGTGTGTGTGTGTGTATGTTCGGAATGGGAGCCATAGTTCTGTAAAAGTGAATTTCCATTGAGTCAGAATGGAGTGCACAGTGATTTGTGGATTTTCCTTAGGCAAAGCAGAAAGCATTAATAATACATAAATATGAATAAAAGTTCTGATTTCTGTACGTGTGTATGAGGAAATCTGCATGATGAGAAAACTTTTCTCTCCCTAAAGCACAAACTCATTTTAGAATGCTTCTGTTATTTGTTTTATATCCATAAACTCATTTTTATGCTGCTAGTGTTTGAATTCTAAACATATTTATGAATCCAACACAGAACTGAAGAAACAGTCTCTCAAACAGTCTATAACCAGATTGTTGCTCCAGTATGAGTGAGGTATTGGTACTTACTGGGTAGGCAGAAAGAACATGCATGTGCCAGCACACTCATGAACCTCATGCACTCACACACACACACACACACACACACACTCACACACACACACACACACACACACACACACACACACACACACACACACAAACAAGCATTATCTGAATGTATAGATAGATTGGTTTGTGCTTCTGAAAATATGTTAGAATGCTCTCTCTACCTATGGCCATAAAAATGCCTCCATTTGTAGAGATAGCTGAGGTCAGAGGAGTTTTACTGTTTTGTTTATCTCAGTAAACACACCTGATGAGGATGCTTTTTTCACCCACTCTCTGGCACAGACACTGCTTAGCTAAGCACAGAGAAAGTCCTACTTGGACAGTAAGCAAGAAGCACTATAATTTACTACACTCTTCCATCTTGCCTATGATGTAATCTATGTACAGTGCCCTCAAAATCATCACATCTGACACTAAAAGGAAGGCTTCAAGATTCTTCTGGATGAAGGTGGTTCTCAGATTTTGTTTTCACAAATTTCAGAGTCAATAATTTCTTTTTGGAGGAGACTTATGTAACTTGCATGCACATCAAGTACTAAGACAGGAGAAAATTCAAATATATCGGGCAGTTTGCACATGCAGAGGACTTTGTTAACTCCATGTTTTCAGGACCTTCAGAGTCTGTCCAGACACATCAGTCCCCTCTCCTCTCTAATGTTACATTCACCCAAAAGGTGGAGCTTCAGTCTCACCCAGTATGTGGCAAGATTTATCAATTGTGCTTGCAAGGTCTCAGCTGTGGCAGTGAATTTTAAAAGGCATTTCTTGAGTTTTTTCATAGTATTTTGTAGTATTTCCATACCTTCTATAGACTCATAATCTGCCAACTAACTGATTTTGATTTTTCATCTTCCTTTGGGGGGAGAGCAGTTTGAACCTCGGCTCTGCTGTCCTGCTTCTCCTGTACAATGCCGTATGTCCAGTGAACACAACCATCTACTGCATTCTCTCCATTATCAGAGTCCCTGGCACACTTCATTATCCCCAGTTCCTGCCATCAAACACTGAGCTGTTAATATGTAAATGCTACTTGTCTGTATGTACATGCAGAGACAAATGTTCTGCTCTGAAACAACCTGAGCTGAGGTACCTGAGCTTCTTCAGGAGTGTACCAGCGTGCCTCTGTCATGCCCCAGCTGGACCAGAGTCAGCCCCCCACTCCACACACCAATCACCGCCCTCGGCAGCTCCCCCAGTGCCAATCTCCTGTCTACTACTCACCTCACACACTTGTTTCACATTCTCCTTCTTCCCATTTAAACCCCACAGGTGCCGCCGTCTGTAACGCCCAGGGCGTCATGGAGCGGAGAGGGGGGCGCAAATACTGAGAGGAATGAGATTTAATAAAGGACAGTCTAACATCAGGGTCATACAAACAGGCTTGGGTCAGATCAGTGAGGGAGTCCATATACGAAACATATCCAACATGCAAAGAGCAAAGACATACTGAACATATATACATATATATATTTTTTCTTCTTTTTTTAAGTATATAAATTTTTAAACACGTTACCTAAATGCAGCTGAAATAGAAAACAATGATCAGGACAGACTAGACTAAACAGGGTTTAAATACACCAGACTAAACATGAAACACCAGAACACGCACATGGCTACATAAACAACACATAGATGTGAGTGACATGGTGGGGGCGGGGCTAACCGTGACACTGTCCAGCGCTTTGCCTTGCTTGTCCTACGCGCCTGCAACTACGCAATCCTAACTATTATTTTCATCATTTTGATAACCTCTTTAAATGAATGCTTTTATTTTACTTCACACTCATGTCTCACTCCTGCTTTACACCCAACATGTCATGGTCTGTCTTATTACAGCAAGCCATCTGTGCTGCCTATCCACACTAACTTCTGCCCATAACTTCACATGCTTACAGGACTCACAAATGAATACTGCAGAATTTTTGCAAGGAGAACATTTCTGCACTTGCCACTACAATTTCAGTGACATCAATTAAAACTAGATTAAGAATGCGTACATAACACCATTTATGGACAGTGTTCAATATTGCGGAGAAGTCCTTGTACCTCTCCTGTCTGTTTACAGAAACAATATCTCAAGAAAAACTCCACAGTCCAAGCTCATGTTTTCCAGTCTACATACAGGTTCGTGTCCAACTCCTCTGTAACTAAATCCACCAGTGACCTTAATTACATCAATTACACATTATAGAATTTGCCTGTTCTTTAGAATTTGCTTCCTGTGAATTGATATTTGTTTGTCTCCCAAAAGGCAACAGATGTCTGCTATATTTCCTATAAAAATATAGTCTTCTGCACTCTCTCTATGAGCCTTGCTTTGTTCAAGCTCTTCTATTCTCTGATGAACATGCGTGCATTCCTTCTCTGAAGAAAACACAAATACACTGTCACTGTATGGAGGTTTTGCAAATGTAAGAAACACTGCAGAAAAGGGAGTGTATGTCTGCCATTTTTGTTTGTGACATTCTTTGAATGGAGCAATTTAGGAATGGGCAATTTGGGATTTTATTGTTGGTGATATTGAAAAAATAAGTCAAAGTCTTTGGACTGGGACTGAATCTTAAGGGTTTTCTGTTTTCTCCCAGCTTGTTCATTCTGTCACTGTGTTCCACGTTGAGTCTATATCCCTGCTCTACATCTGCTTGTACTGCACAATGAGAGTTGAATATGTCAAATAATTAATTTGGTATAACTTGCTGAGAGAATTGCTTTTAACAATGTCCCATTAACTGGTGTATATTAAATTATTAGAAGACAATGAATTGCATTACTTTAGCAAATGGACTATATTTACCTTTACAACAAAACCTCATCAATGTCGATACTATTGTTTATCACTAACCAAGTGTACATAAAGCAGCTTCAATGGTATATCCAATATATAAGTAACATGCAGTTCTTTATTTCAGCATGTATTTCAGTTCAGCAGTGGTTATTTGGAGAAGGTTGGAAGACCCAATGGTTCAAAATTGCAATGAAGTACAAAAGCATGCCAAAGAAACAAGATGTTTCAGACAGATGTCTGTCATCAGAGAATTTGATTCTGAATTTCTAGACTTATTTTAATGAAGATGGCCAGGATACTCTATACACACAAAATGATGCTTGTGGACACCTTGGTATGCCTAAATAACTTACCCATGTCCTGGACACTTCCTACAAGGAAAGTTCAAGCATTACATTTTTAATTCCTGTGAAAGAGGAATTAGTAACATACATTTCAACAAGCCTACTAAAACATAATCTACCAAAAGATTATTACTTTAAACTTTCAACAAAAATAGTGACATTGTTATTAAGTCAGCTGGTAAGTGTGGAGCTGTTGTCATATGGAGAAAGGATATTTACAAGTGATCGCTTGCTTCTTTTTTGCACTCCCTCATGTAGCATTCTGATACGAGCTTTTATAGGCAGAACAGCTCTGGCATCACACAGTTCTCTGTTCAATACACTATTAATCAAGCCTTTCCAGCAGGACACCTCCCTGATTCAGCATGAAACTTTATGGTAGTAATAGTTTATTTTGTGTGTTGTAGTTACTGTTTCTATCTTCTTCCCAATATTCATAACAATTCTAGATGTCCTATCTGTTTGTTCCTGTCTCTCAGAAATAACAATCCAATTTCTGGATGGTATTTTTCAACCAATTGTTCTGTCATTACCAACATCAGAGCTTCACACTTTCTACAAATCCTTGAATGCCTGAGAGAACAGATGCTACATGACAAATCCCTTATTATTTCAGTGGACATGTCTAATCAAGATGGTTTAAAGATTGTTTAAAAGAGTTTCTTGATACAGTACCTAAGAGGAACACTCCCATTTAAATTCTCTTAAGAATGGCAAAACTTGTTTTAATTCTAAACTGATTAATTTTAGACCCCAAGTACTTCTCATCAATAAGAGGAGTCAGTGTCGGTAATAAAATGTGACTGCCTTACACTAGCCTTTTTGTTGAATTTGCTTCCATTCCATCCTCATGCTTTACTGCAAGACTTGTCTACTGTATTACTTGCATGAGGTGTAATCAAATTTACATTGGAGATACCAAACAAAGGCTTGGTGTCATTTGATTACCTTCGGACCATTAGAACTAAGGACTTGTCGTTTCATGGGCAATGCCTTTTAATGCTAATGAACATTGCATTAATGACATCTGTTTACATTGCCAGTTATTGCTATGGCAGCAGTTAGAAAAGAAAAATACCTGATCTACACTCAGACCTTAAGCACCCCATAGAATGAAAATTATGATTTAAATCTTTGCTTTTTCTAATATAAACTGTTCCTTCCTCATAGAACCTGAGAACCACTTTACATATACAGTATATGAAATATAAATAAAAATGGAATTCCTGTATGACCCTTCCACTGGGTGATTCCACTGGGTGGTTCTACTGGGTGGTTCCACTGGGTGGTTCCACTGCGTGGTTCCACAGGGTGGTTCCACTGGGAGGCTCAACTGCGTGGTTCCACTGGGTGGTTCCACTGGGAGGCTCCACTGGTGGATCATTTTCCTCATGCTTGGGCCTTCCTCCACAAGCCTGGGAGTTTGACGGTGCAGCACAGCATTCTGTTGCTTCTGTGCTGTTCTGGATTAAGAAAGATGTCATTCCTGAGATCTGTTGGAGCCTCTCCTCCATATTAGGGGTCACAGCCCCATGTGCTCCTGACACCTCTAGAACAAGCATTCACATTCTCTTTAGGGACGGCGTAGCTCAGAAAACAACAGAATCTATGTTCATTTCTTATTTAGAAGGCATCCTCTGTGAGTACCAATGATTTATTATTGCTAATATGTGGTGTAAGTTCACTTTTGGGTAATGATGTTTGGTTGATGATATATATCATTGTTTTGTTGAATCTTCACAAAATATTGAATGGTGAGCATGGACTTTGCTCTGGTTGGTAACTACAGAGCTAAATTATATGCCATAATTGTATTTATTTATGATTTCATGTAAGAATTACTTATTTGTATTTTCAGTTTTACACAATTCATATAACACAACACTGTGAACATTACATTATGGTCCCAAGAGTCATTGTATGGGGGTGTTCAGCTTGCTGGATAGCTTGATGCGACATTCAGTGTGGCCAGTACACCTCCTCAACTTCCATGTCCTCATCCTTGGCAGCCATTGATCGGATATATTCATTGATGACTCACATCTTGCCCTGGTGCAATCTTGTGAAAGGTTTTACACTTTATAGATCCCTCACTGCCCTCCTTCCAGCAGGTGTACAGCCTTTGGTCATTAACATCTTGGGTGGAGTGTACTGTGCACTGTGATGGGCTTTCTGCTCTTGATCCTGACAGATTCATTCTTTACTTCTTTTCTTATTGTGACTGCTGGGTATTTGATGACTGACTGTTTACAGCTTTGGTCTTAATTATATATTCATTTTCATATATATCATGTCTATATATATAGTTTTTTTCATCTAGTATGGGTATAGCAGATTCTGAATACAATATTCAGCAAAGCACCAAAAAATGGGTTTTTACAAATGTTTATTTTGTGAAAATATTTTTGTGTTTTCACAATGAAAAAAATCTCTCAAAATATCTGGCGTTCCTTACAACTGTGACATTATTATAACATTAGTTTAACATTACTTTTTATTATAACATTGCTTCATATTTTGGAAGTTTAATGGGAAAACAAAAGTAGTTTGCTTGTCCTCTGTAAGCTCTGGCAGTGCAGTTAGCAGCTCACTAGTTCACCTACACACTGTGTTCACTGCTGAGTCAGACTATGGGTCACACAGCTGCAGACATCACACTCCTGAACTCTAGTGCTATTTATTTCAACTTAGAAAATGCAGATACAAAGGAATTTGTTTGTCTGGAAGGAGATTAGTGTAACATTTGCCTGTACAAATTGACTGTTTCAAATTGCATGTTCTCCTAAAAAGCATTAAAATATTTACATATCCTCTTAGGCAATTCTCCTTTTTGTAGACAACACGATCTGTAGCTACTAATCTCCATTGTTAGCTCTGTCTACTAGTTAAGTTATTCCCATATTTTTTATTTGCTGTTCCAAAACCCCTACCTCATTTTCCAATATGGATGCTAATGTATTGGCATACAAATACAAAAATAAACAATTTTTGCTACCTGAACAGATAGAGTTCACCTATAAGTGAATATTGAACATGAACATTTTTACATATATAAGTTTTAATCAAGTCAAAATTTAGACCATATCTTAATTAATAGTGTTTAACATTGCTTCTTTGCACTGTAAACAGGTACCTACAGGGTACCAGGTCTGTGAAAGCTTAGTGAAAAAGTGCATGCCCATTCTCAACATGAGCGATGGAGAAAGATTGCCATCAACTTTGAACATATTTAGAATCTCCACATCTGTGTGGGCACAATAGAGGGCAAACATATTCTCATTCAGGTCCTTGCATCATCTGGTTTGCAGTTTTTAATTACAAAGACACTTTTGCTGCTAGTCTGATGTCTTTTGTTGGTGCAAGATACAGGTTCCATGTTGTTGAAGTAGATGTGTATGGATGAACAGTGATGTAGGTCCTCTAGTGGCCTCTCCTTTTGGAAAGTCTTTCCAGGCTGGAAGGCTGAATCTCCCAGATGACGTTCCTGTACCTAATGCATCAGTACCACATGTGTTTGTGGGAGATGAGGCCCTTTGCAAAAAACCTTTCTCCAACTTGCTCCAACCTGTCAGTCTTTGACTCCAGGCTGTCAAGAGCAAGATGGAAGACAATGGATGTGCCTTCAGAGTCTTGGCAACACAGTAGAGGATGTATGCAGTAGAGGTGTCGTTGCTGTGTTACCAGACATTGTGGACCAACTGGTAAAGGTAAAATTTGTTCTCCACAACTTCCTCAGTTCAAATAATGCAGTTCCACAGGTTCAGTGTCCTCATCCATAGGTCATCAACACATCAAAAGGAAGGGAAGCAATAATTCTTCTGTCACAGAATTAAATGTAACAGAAAGGTGTAATGGATGGGGAGGGTGTGTACTGGCTGCTGGAGGATGCACTCTGGCCTCAGGATCTCCTGGGGGACATACGCTGGGCCCTCAGCAGTGCACATTGACTGCGAGGTGGCGTGAACTGACTGACTCCTCATCATCCTCCTCCCCCAGGTCAAAGACCTCTGACCCCTTCTCCTCTACCTCCATCTCTGAGGTGGAGGTGCTGAAGGCTTCTTCCATCTCCTGGTCAGACGGAGGGGGGGGGGGGGGGGGGGGGACTCACCTGTCTCCGTAGGGCTCTTCTCCAAGCACTTCAACTCCTTATGTTATGAGGGAGCCTTGAAGTAGGGCCCAGAGGAGCTCCGTCTGGAGTAGTCTCCTAGAGTACCTCTCACCATCTGAGAGATTGTACCAGTCCTGGTCTGGCAGCTGGTGGGAGGAGCCACTCAGGAGGTGCCTGCGAGAGATGGCGTGGCCTGAGTGGAGCTGTTGGGCAGAGAGGGAGACCCCATCACTAGCTGGCTAGCCTCATCTCTGGTCACCAATCCAGAGAAGTCCCTCTGGAGACTATTCAGCTGGTCTTCCACCTTGCAGGGAGAATCCTAGTCAGCAAAGTCGGGGAAGGAACTCCACACTCTTCCCCCCGAGGCGCTGGCTCTCTTTAGAGCATGCAGGGAGCTGATCTGCATGCCCTGGTAAGTCAGGCAGGATGGGGAGGCACTCCTTCCCCACTTCCCCTTAGGCATCCCGTTTGGTTTGTCGGTCTGTAATGTGAAGGCTAAGCAGGATGCTGAGTTGAGATTTGCTTCATGTTGACGGTGGTTTATTTAACACAGTAGCACATGCAGAACACACAACTAAAGGGCCTGGGTCACAACATCAACGAACAAAGGACACGACACACATGCACACTTAAATACACAAACGTTAACAAGACACAAGTGCAACATATAACACTAATGAGACAAGAGACGAACAAGTAACACGCACTCATGTATGAAACACGAACACACACACACACACACACACACACACACACACACACACACACACACACACACAGATGAGCCTGAGGAAAGAGGGGTGGACCGTGGCAAAATGTTTTCAGCTACTTTTCCTTTGCTGGACAACTGCCATGTTAACACAACAAATAGGCTGTTATGAGACCATATTGCAAGTGTAATATTCTCAGTAATTCTCAGTTATTCTTCTCTCCTACACCTGTGTCAGAAGCTTAACTTTTTAATACAAATATTATTTTGTATGAACACTGTTGCATTTATTTCTACAGATTCAATACATGTAACTAGGGAACAGATTGTTCTATTGGGGGTGAAGCAAGACGCAGAGGAGAGGTCCATTAGGAGCAAGAAATGTACACAAATCAGAAAGAAATAATAAACCCAACGGTTAATGCACATGAAGGGTATACACAGGTTAGTAATCCACACAGTTAGCACACGCTGGGCACTCGGGTCTGGTCAGCGACAACAAGGAAAGAGACAATAGAGGGTTTAAATACACATTAACAAGGGGTGAAACAATACAAGTGCGGCACATAACGAGGGGGCGTGGCCTACAGACAGCCCATACTAACCAGACACATGAGGGGGAGGAGTCGCAGAGGAGGGGGTCATTACCGTTGCCATTTGAGATGTTTTTATTATCATTTTTATTCGCGTGTTAAATTACAATATTAACAGTTGTGTAGTTTGTAGAGAAAATGTCATATGTTCTTTCATTTAAGAATATAGAAGAATAAACTATGACAGTACAAATTCTGTGTAAAAAAATGTATATTGATATTTTTCTTGCACACCACAAGAAATCACCATAAAGGAAGGAGGGTGCACATTCTAGTAATGCAAGATACTCAGTGGTTATTATAGAAGATGAGGATTTATGTTGATGGGTAGGTTTATGCTAAATCGGGTGTCATGTACATAAATGCAAGCATCATATTATAAACAATATTACATATGTAACAGAATTAGTAGAATATTAAAGGCTAAATAAAATATGAGTAGTTCATTATGTTGAGATGTAAAAGAATTTATTCAGCATGGAGAATGCTGCTTTGAATACAAATAATTTCAAGAGATTTCCTTGCATTAATAGTAATATAAGTTCCCTGTGTAACTTGTAATACCTAGATTTTATAACCGATAAATAACTGAACTGTTACAACATTGCTGGTTGCTACTTGTTTGATACAGATGGTACAAATATGTCTGAGAATATATTGAGAACTGGAGTGAACTAAACCTACAGCACATGTTTTCCACACATTAGAGGGTTAATTGAGCCTAGTTCTGGGTCAAACAGGAGTTTTGGTTGGTCTCTCATCTCATATTTTTTTCTCTCACAAGTTCATCTGGGTCATGTTGTTGAGGTAACACAGATACGTCAGTCTCTGTGAAGCTGTCAGCTGAACTGGTGTAGCATTATGGGTTGCAAAGGTGGAGTGGGAGGTCTGAAGCACAGGAGACGGAGGTGCATACTGAGTTGCTGTTGCTGGGTGGTTGTTGGCCAGCTTGATCGGGGGTAGTGAAGGGCTGTGGTGAGACCTGCTGTGGTTCTGGAGTGGTGCTGGCTGATGCTGCCGAACGGGAAGGATCCCCTAGCGAGTTCTCAGAACTTAGGGAGTCCTCCAATATCCCACATGCTGAGGGAGACTGAGAAAACCAGGAGACGTGTGTCTCCAGTTCATTAGGTGCTGATGGGGACACAGGTGTCAACTGAAGCACAGCATACTCTTCCTCAACCTTCGTCATGTTTCCACTGGTTTAACTGTCCTTCAAACATGGGTCTAGGAAATTTAAAATAGAGCTGCACTTCCATTTCTTTTTTCAACCCCTTCAGTTCTGCTCCTCTTCATCATTCTACTCCCCTTCATCATTCAACCTTCTTCCCTTTCTAAATCTATCTCTTACATTCTTCCAGTGCTTCTCTGCAGAGAGAACCCAGAAATTGCATTAAGCAATCTAGCTTTATCAAAGCAAATGCATCTTGATTTGTAATGTTGATATATAAAGATGATATTAATTAAAAATGAAAAAAATAATTGTTTGTGTATACTACATTTATGGTTAACTATTAGGCCTTTCAAGCTATGCCGAGTGGCCTCATAAATGTTGAATTACTTTCTGTATGCAGACTGATGGCCCCATCTCACTGCTGACCAGTCACCATGCCACACTTTGTTTTCTGCCAGTGTCATGACAGACTTTCAAAGTGGAATAACTTACGTGGTACTGTGAAACAGTGAGAATGAGAATGTCTGCTTGTCTGCTTGCATGTCTGCTTTCTCTAAGTCGCTTCTTCTATCTCATTTGCTACAGTCAGTGTCATTGGCTGTGCTTTGCAAAGGTCAGTGGTAATTAGGTTAACTAGGTTACAGAGGCTGATCCTCTATGTTACAGAGGCTGATCCTCTATGTTACAGAGACTGATCCTCTAGGTTACAAAGGCTGATCCTCTAGGTTACAAAGGCTGATCCTCTATGTTACAGAGGCTGATCCTCTAGGTTACAGAGACTGATCCTCTAGGTTACAAAGGCTGATCCTCTAGGTTACAGAGGCTGATCCTCTATGTTACAAAGGCTGATCCTCTAGGTTACATAGGCTGATCCTCTATGTTACAGAGGCTGATCCTCTATGTTACAGAGGCTGATCCTCTATGTTACAGAGGTTGATCCTCTAGGTTACATTGGCTGATCCTCTAGGTTACAGAAACTGATGCTATAGGTTACAGAGCCTGATCTAGGTAGTACAGCAGTTTTGCCATGTATCATCTGAAGGCCATTTAATGTTAACATTTCTCCAGACTAACAAAAAAATATAATAATTTTTCCACTCTACTTTCATGCAATATGTCACAGTTGACCAAACATAAAATATGACTAGAGAAGCAAGTTAAAAAAGGCTCAAGCAGCAATGGGCTGTTCACATATGTATGCAGCTGCTACTGTATTGACTGCGATACATCATAATGTTATCTTGACAGTCCAGGCCAGTGGAGAGAGGAAGCCGCTGGGAACCCTCCTTGTGCTCCTGATGAGCAGTCTGAGTCTACACACTTACGCTAGCGCAAGATACCAATTTTTTTATCATCTAATTTCCACAACTATAGCACATCTACTACTGTTCAATGTGTGATATTATTCTGATGGACATTCAGAGCAGATTTTAAAAGGTTCATTGTAACCAGCAGGGAGTGTATTGGCTTCATTATCACCTTCAACTTCACTGTTACATCACAGTGACTATGACCCCATGTTTTTTTCTGTGAAAATAACCTTAACTTCTTGGGCCTGTATTTCCAAATATGAATGCTGTTTATTGGAGTAAAATTTCCTTCAGCTGATGTAATTATTTCTTGTGTATGCACGCCATTTTGTCCAGGCATTATCTGTCATCTTGTGAGGACCGGTGTTTAGGTCAAGACGTATTATGGGACTGAATGTCAGTGTCGGGCTTATTTCTTTTTTTACTGCAGGAAGAGATTTACACGTCCCCACCTTAGAGACACCTTTTACAGCCTTAGAGACGCCTCATGATTGCAAAAAATACAGTGAGAATGGAACTAGGAACTGTGGAGGGTAAACGGAAAGAAATAACAGAATGACTGTGAATTTAAGAACAACAGGGCAGCCAGTTCTCTGATTATCACCTCTGCACTTTGATTATGTCAAAGTGCTTCCGTGCTTTTGGGGGTTAAACAGATGTGAGTCATACAGATCATGGTTACCATGGAGCTAATGGACACAGGACTCTCTCAAATGGTCCTTTGTATTGTATGAAGACTGTGGGTGTAAATCTCAAGATGGAGGGTAGGCTAGTGTGCTCCAGTGTACAGGAACAATTCATCAACAGCCTCTACTAACCCTATCAACACAGCTCTGGAGACATTTTCAGCAGAGATACACATGGATTCCTGATGAATTGTGGCACATGCACACACACAAAAGGAAACATACAGAATAACACTTTGCCCGAGACTCAAAAAGACACACTGTAATTCCCAAAGTACTGAGTAGCCTTTAATCATACAACTCACTCATAGTTTAGATCTTAAAATCTCAACAACTTAATACCATATTACACTGTAAAATCACTGTGTTAATCTTTGAAGGGAATGATTTTAGATAGATTTAGCTCCAAGGCTATTGATTTTTTTTATGAATATTCAACTAGGTCAAAATATTTGACAGTTGTTTGATGATAATTTCAGAATTGGCAAATTATTAGAAATAAATTACTCACTAAAATCATGTTGAAATGTTATTAAAGTTTAAACACAAACATGTCATGGTCAGTACATAATATCCTTCACCCTTAATATCCTGAGTTAATGAGTCTTTGTTGACTAGTCATCACTTTTGTACTGTGTTAGTTTATTACCATTGTTGATAGATTGTGTAGATTACTGTGGGTCTGAGTTTCACTCCTACGCCAGTATTCATCCCTTTGATGGTGAATGCTTCAATCTAATGGATGGAAAATTCAGCAGAGTCTACCAATTAACTAGAGACAAAGTGAGTTAGATATTAGAGGACAGCTATAAAGGACATTCCAGTTGCCCTCCAACACTTAGAGTGAGGAGCATTTATGCATAAGACAGTAGGTGCTCTGAATGTTTAGTGTTTGTGCTTAAGTTTATAAAGCAGTTTATAACTCCTCAAAGTGAGCATGTTGTCTCAGTACCAACAGTGGGTCCACACACATAAAGAAAGTTAATATGCCATACCTGTTCCATAGGTCAAAAGGATAAAAGGGTGTGAATGAAAGGGAAATGGACCTGGTTCTAGTTAATGGACTCTGTATGAATAAAGCAAATAGAGCAGGCTAGAGTCTATGAGTTTAATATGATGGAAGGTTCCTCGTGTTTTAACAGAGTCAGATCAGAGTCAGAACACAAGCTGATCAACCTTACTACTCTATATTCACATGCAAATGTAATTAAATCTGCACAATACCTGCTGTGCATATCATTAAACCCTCTGCACATATCATTAACCCCACAGAGACAGACAAGGGGAACCTGCATCCTTATATCAATATTCATATTCAGCCCCATGATCCCATCTTCTCCCTCCCTCACTAACTCCTTCCATCACTCTCTTTCTCTCTCTCTCTCTCTTCCCCATCTGTCTATCTCTCTGTCAATGTAATTAGATTCAGCATCAGGGTGGTTTAACAGAATCAGACCAAAGTGATTCCGAGTCAGGTCCTGCTCCCATGGACGTGCCGCATTTGGATATGCTAATAATTTTTCCTCTCCTGATTGGTTAATTAACCTCAGATGAAGTTGTCTCAGTCAGAGTCATGTAGTCATTTGGGTGATGATGGTGAAGGTTACAGACACACACATGCACTCTTGCTCTCTCCCTCCATCACACACACACACACACACACACACACACACACACACACACACACACACACACACACACACACAAACACACTCCCTCGCACAGACACTCACATCCTCACACTTACTCACAGGTACAGAGGAAGTGTGAAGTGTGAACTGTGAGGTTTCCAGCGACTGGCTCTTGGCTTTGTGGTGTTGGCTTCGTGTGGGTTGCTGGAGTGTGGAGCCAGTGCAACAATCAACCATCACACTGCCCACAGTAATCCAGCAGGAGAAATCATGAAGACTCTGTCCAGCCAAGAATAAAGCAAAGCCCACAGGGCTGGGTGGGAGGAGGACTGACACGCAATCATCAGAGAGGCAGCAGGCAGAGGGGAAATACAAGAGCTGCCCGTGCCTCTCCTCCCTCCAGATGCAGACCACTTACACTTATCCTCTCTGACCGCCGCACAGCTCTATAAATAAACAAATACACGACTGAACCAGTTCTCAGGATTTTTACTGTCAAATCTCTGAGAGGGAGAAACGTTTGCTGCCGTCACTCTTGTTTATGAATACATGTTCAGAATGTTGTGTCGACAGGGAATTGTTTTGCCCGTTTGTGTATCCTCGTGACATTTGACAGCTTGAGTGTGCTTAGTCCTTTTTTCCTGATCATCATTACCGCCATCAGCCTGTCTCAGCACGGTGCCTGTTCCTATTTCCACTGCTCCTTCTCCGCGTAATAAAATTCAGGCCTGATATTTTCTCCCATCAATCTCTGGGTGGAGCTTGACAGATATTTCATCATTTAGCCTGTTAAGAGAGTTGCTATGAGGCCCAGTGTAAATGGAGATGCTTGAATGATTCGTTAAAAATCGTGTTTTTCTTTTAGGTAATCCTAATCCTGACAAAACTCTTCGACTTCAACCTGGGTACAGTGACGGAGAGCTCACTCTGGAGGTAAACTAATGCTACACTACACCTCCTCAACTAGTCCCCACTTCCCACACCTTCACTTTCCTCTACCTAACTGTCGTATTACATATAAAACGTTATTTTAACTGATTACAGGATAGTTGCTGTCCTGTCTTATTCAGTGTCCTATGGTAAGTGTCTTAACATGGTGTGGCTATATACAGGACCAGGCAAATGTTTCAACACGCCTACTCAGTTTATTGTTTAGAATGTTTTGCCTACAAATCAACACTGAAAAAATAAAGCATTGGCTCAATGTAATAAAATTGAATTAATCAATCACACTATTTTTTTTTCATTGAATCAATCAAAAAAACTAAATTCATTTAGTCATGAATTAAGTTTTTTGGATTGAGTCAATTAAAAAAATCTGTGTGATTAATTCAATTTTATTACATTGAGCCAATGCTTTATTTTTTTCAGTGAATGCAGGTATCATCACAATGAAATATCACATTTTGTTAAACAATTGATTATGATAAATTTGACTATGTTTAGAGAAGCCTCTATTTGCACACTATATCAAATCAAATCAAATCAAATATATTTGTATAGCGCCTTTCACAACACATGTTGTCACAAAGCAGCTTTATAAGATTTACAAGTTTTAACAATCATATGGGTTCAGATCCCTAATGAGCAAGCCAGAGGCAACACCGGCAAGGAAAAACTCCCCAGATGGTGGCGAATAGGAAGAAACCTTAGGAGGACCAAGACCCAAAAGGGAACCCATCCTCCATTGGGTGGCCCGTTAACATACAAATTACACAAAAACAAATTATACAGACGAATACACAAGTCACAAACAAATCACACAATCAGGCTAAGTATAAGGTAACTAGAATGAAAGTTCTGGGTGTTGATATTGTCAATGTAAATGTCTTGTGATGAACGCCAGGTTTTCATTCCGTGTTGGAGTGATGATACTGGTATTGTAGGCTCCGACTGCAGTGTTACTCCCCAGGTGAACCTCGGAGAAGAGAAGACACTATATGTGTCCCTCTGAACCTGCCACCAATGATGTTACTTGTGCTGTAGGTTAGGGGACTATGTGTGTGAAAGAAGGTGTACATAGGGAAACTTTGCATAGGGAGCATGTGTGTATGTATATATTTTATATTTATTTATATTTGTATATTTGTGTAGTATTAGCAACAGTGGCAAGTATTTAGTGTGACCTCCCCTTACACTTGAGCAATAGCAGGAATAGCTGGATCTCTTAAGCCTAAATGGAATGGAACCTGAATTGGATTGGAACCAGAAGATTACTGTTGAAAACGTCAGGACAGTCCTCCCAAAAGAGTTCAAGAGGTGCTTACTGCCAGGGGAGGTCACACTAAATACTAACTTTTCCTGCCTGTAGAAGCCATTTTGTTCTGAAAATTGTGTTTTTGTAGAGAGAGTGAGAGCGAGAGAGAGAGAGTCTATTGACAAATCAGCCTTAAACGTTTACTATTTAATCCATTAGATTAAAATCTCTTTAAGATTACAAAAACATACAATCACTTAAGTGGGTGCAAAGGTTTGCTGGGTACTGTACAAGACAAACTGAAAAAAAACACACATGGTAGTGAATATGCCCAAGAGAGCAGAAACTCAAAGCCATTTCAACCCCAAAAAGAGCCGGCAGGTATGTTAATAGAGACCTGGAAATTAGCACTGCCACTGGCAGTTGCGTAAAGACTGCTTGTGCAGCCCACTGTAACATAATAAAACAGTACTTTTATTGTCAGGGGTCCAATAGAACTTCACAAGTTTAGCCTAGACATTGTTTGCAGAGGTTTTTTTAAGGAGGAAACTGGAAATAGCCCATGGTGGAAATGAACCACCGACTGCTGCAGCATGTGTGTAATATTGTTGTAGAATCACCTATCTGGTCAGCTGTATTATTGTATGTAGTGCCAAGGATGATTTAATTAGTGTTTTCTGACTTCCAGCAAGCAGAAAAGAATATCACAGAACAGGAGAACTTTTTTTAAGCCAACAGAAAAAAATGCTTTTGCCAGCTAACACATTATTGCAAATACAAATAGCTACTATTTCAAATTTGGCTGATGTAGCCTGCTGCCCCATACATACAAACCTCAATGGCTCTTTGAGCAAAGAATCTGTGTAAGATAAAGCAGCATTTAATTATTTCGGCTAATGTTACATTTTGGCTAATGTTACACTCAGCTCTGTCAAATTTAATTCGATAGCAATAAACTCTTGAAGCAGCTAGAATCAAACCTACCTTCAGACAGACTCCTCAGATACACTAGTCTGCTCTCATAGTAAGCATTACATATTATAGACCAAGAGTGTGAATATCTCCAAGTTACTAAATATGTTGTTTCTGATATTCCCCTGTTTGGTTAGAATTAAAACCTTCAGCCACACTGACACTTTGTGAATACATTTCTGGGCATCTGGTCTAAAGTGGTCTAAATAGCCGTTTCCTGATTGGAGAGTCACAAGATGCACCTTACATGTTCTCTCTCTTCAGCTTCTTAAGGGTACGGAAACGTGAAAGATCTGAATTCTGTCTATAAACAGGATATTATAAATCATAATATCTATAAACATTCGTTATAATCTCACATAAGCAAGAATAGTCATAGATCATCAGGCTTATCAGAGTCTTTGTGGTTACAGCATGTTACAATTGTTAGAGCTGTACTGCATGAAAATTAACCAATGTCACTTTGCTGTTCTCAGAAAAAGATGTTATATTTCATGTTTTCTAATGTTCTGAAAATTGATTGACTCTTTTGCAATTGTGCAAAATTACCAATTGTATGTGCAGCTTTAGAGAATAAAGATAAATATATTTTACTATCATTATCGTCACTTATGGCGAAACATCAGTAGAGTGGACTAACCTTGTGACTGGTGAGACATTATTATCTTAATCAAGAGCAACATAAAATAACATGTTATCAAAGATCCAGCAAATGTTACAAATGTCACAAGTGCAGGGTGTCAAACATGTGACTTCACAGAAAGAGAGAGAGAGAGAGAAGAGAGGAGAGAGAAAAGGAAAATCACCTTGAAGGAAGGCTTAGTTTATTTTTGTTTGGCTGGAAGCCCTGATGAGATTTCCTCTCCTGGTGTCACTCAGAGTGAGAGAGGGAAGGAGAGAGAGAGGAAGGGAGGAAGAGAGAGAGGTAGGGAGAGAGGGACAGAGTGATGGAGGGAGAGATTCGCCTCATTCTGAGTTTGTGTGGTCTGGGACTTGGGAGAGAAAGCCATTATCAAACGTCCTCCAACACAGGAGAAGCAGGAAATGAGAAAGACAGAGAGGAAAGAGACAAAGACAAGAAGGGAGCAGAGTCAGTAAGAGAGAGAGAAAAAGAGAGAGATGTGTAGAGAGCCTGGGAGAGACTGGGAGAGAGATGAGGAGAGAGATGAGGAGAGAGACTGGGGGACAGGAGTGGGGGATCGTTATTTAAGAGGTGAGTGTTCGAGCAGAGCTCTGAGGCTGTTGTAAATGATGTTGGTAATAACAGTATGAATGATTAATGAATGTTGCTTTTGGCAGCTTGAGGAAAAAAATGAAGACAAATGGTGTGTCATTGAGAGGAGCTAGTTAATCAGACTCTCCTGCCATTCTTCTAGTTAATCAGACTCTCCTGCGATTCTTCTAGTAAATCAGACTCTCCTCTGATTCAGAATAAAGGAACAGTATCACAATAAAAGTATGAACATTTACTTTTACACAGATACACACATACGCACGCACATACATATACACACACACGTGCACATACACAAGCTCACATATGTTTATCACCCAATCCCATGTATACATAAATGCTCATGCATTTCAAAGCTCACCCAGTGTACATATTTGCACACATATCCATACACATATAAACATTTGCACACATCTTTGGTAAACAGCTGATGAAAAACAGCCCATCCTAAGACAGGGAAAACTAACAGGAAAACAGATTTACAGTCTGTAGGTGGACCAGAGCTCTTGTCTGTGTGAAAGATTATCTTCATATTTGTCAGACCTGAATCAGTATTTTAAGCAGTGTTTATGAGGCCATTTCTCCCTCTGGACACGGCGTGGAGGAAATCCTGCCTGTTGAGAGAGGGAGAGGGAGCTCTGTGCAGGGAGATTCTGGTGTAGCACAGAGGTCCTTGGCTGAGTGGGAGATGGTGTGAGAGCATTAATATCCGTGAGGTAATACCCATGCTCACAGCCCTGTCATTCACTATGTACCCTGCAGATGGTGGAAGCTGTAGTGTTCAAACTCATTGTCCTATTCTCGCTACACACAGACCCACACACAGAAAGAGATAGATGGATGGATAGATAAAGAGAGAGAGAGAGAGAGAGAGACCTTTCCATCTATTAGTTCCAAGACATCAGCAGGGTCCAATGCAGTAATTATCTTGCAGTGCAGAGAGATGCTGTGAGTTGGGGGGTGTAAGTGCTCTGAGCAGTAAATGTTGAGTCTTCTGCAGTTTTCACCTGACTCACTGTGTGGGGACTCACAGAGAACCCACATCCAAGCAGAGGTCCAAACACACTCTTGGTATCAGTTGTTATATTTACCCAGTTCTCACTGTGTGTGTGTGTGTGTGTGTGTGTGTGTGTGTGTGTGTGTGTGTGTGTGTGTGTGTGTGTGTGTGTGCGTGCGTGCATGCGTGTGTGTGTGTGTGTGTGTGCGTGCGTGCGTGCGTGCGTGTGTGTGTGTGTGTGTGCGTGCGTGTGTGTGTGTGTGTCTGCGTGTTTTTTGGCAGGTCAGTGGACCTCGGTGCAACATATGTGAAGTTAAATGATCGAGCGATCACTAGAACCATGCTCAGTTACATGTACGTGTGTCCATCCAATAAGATGAAGGTGGGTGAGTCTTAATACAAGATACAAGACACAAAAAAGCAAATCAATGACAACAGTTTTGGCTTTCCTGAATGCTCTACTTAC